>NC_041221.1:78273160-78304231 GCF_002837175.3 Physeter macrocephalus | reverse complement strand
AATGCAGCCAAAAATAAATAAATAAATATTTTTTTTAAATTGATACATAAATATGTAGAAGAAATATACAAATACCTATCTATCATAATCTCCAAATAGTGGTTACTTTTAGGGAAGACAGAGGAGGGCAAAGGGATAAATAGGGCTTAAAGTATCTGTAATCTCTTGTTTCTAAAAGGAACACTGAGACAAATAGGACATCCTTGATAAAATAAATTTATTATGTTTGATAAAATAAAATTAGCATATTTCATAAAAGTGGATATGGGTATACACATGTACTTTTATGAGTATTTAAAATACTTTACAATTTAACAAATTATATTTTATAAAAATGAGACATCCTTGGGGAGTTAAATCAAAATGGATCATAGAGCTAAATATAAGAGCTACAACTATAAAACTCTTAGAAGAAAACAAAGGAGTAAATTTTTGTGACCTTAGATTAGGCAATAGATTCTTAGGTACGATACTAAATGATAAATTTCAGAATGATGCCTGCTGCGTGACACCTTTCAAATAAAGTTTAAAATATTCAAAACAAAGTAAACCTCCCTGGTGGTCCAGTGGTTAAGACTTTGCCTTCCAATGCAGGGGTTGCGGGTTTAATCCCTGGTCGGGGAGCTAAGATCCCACATGCCTCGCAGCCAAAAAACCAAAACATAAAACAGAAGCAATATTGTAACAAATTCAATAAAGACTTTAAAAATGGTCCACATCAGGGCTTCCCTGGTAGCGCAGTGGTTGAGAGTCCGCCTGCCCATGCAGGGGACACGGGATCATGCCCCGGTCCGGGAAGATCCCACATGCCGCAAAGTGGCTGGGCCGGTGAGCCATGGCCGCTGAGCCTGCGCGTCCGGAGCCTGTGCTCCGCAACCGGAGAGGCCACAACAGTGAGAGGCCCGCGTACCGCAAAAAAAAAAATCTCAAAAAAAAAAGATTTAAGAATGAGATGCCCTTATCATGAGCATTCATTGCCAGTACAGCACAGGGTGAAAAATGAAGGTAAATTGAAGTAACTGATCTAAAACCACACTAATCCCAAGAAAAATTCTAAAAATTACTTTGGGAATAAATACTGATATCAGAACCTTTGTCACTGCCTTTATTCAAAATGGACTACAAAGTCCATGCCCCCAGAATGAATACTGGAATTTTCCACTTGTTTGTATTCTACATAAATAGTTGTGGCTTATGTTTATTTTAATAAATTCTCTCTTCCTCTCTCTCTCTCTGCTCCTAAATTTGTTTTCATCCAATTTTCCCAAGCTTAAATCTCTTGTTTTTTTCCTTTCCCTAGATTTGCATTTCCTTTTCCAAGCAACAGTAAATTATTTTCTTTTCCAACCGCTCTTAAATCAAACAGTACATTTCTTTGGTTGGTTTTTCACTTTCATCTACAAGTTAATTGGTTTATTTACATCTTCTCTGCATCTTCACTTGTCCAAAGTACAGCACAAGCCTCCAGGTGCTAACAAGCTACAGTTTTACAAGGAGGAAGGTGGCTCATGTAGGTCTACCAGGAAGATGCAGATGAGGACTTAACAGTTAAGTCATACCTATTTCCTCACAGGGCACACAGGAAGTTGGAGAGGTGGTGGGGAGGACATGGGTGCTGCTGCTGTTAGAGGGTGGTCAAGGCTGCAGGCGCTGGCCCCTTCTCTCCCTGGAACCAGGAGCCTTGGTGCTTCAGAGCCCAGTAGGCTGCCTGCCTCTAGTCACACAGGACAACAGTTACCATCACTGAGCACCTTCTACTGCCAGGCAGTGTCCCAAGCACCTGATGCTATTTCCTTGAACTCATAATTTCCTAAGAGAGAGACATTACTGTCTCCACTTTACAGACAAGGCACTGGGTAGAGAAGTGAAGCAATACATGCAAGGTCACAGAGCTGGTAAAGGCAGAGCCAGGATTCCCACCCAGCCGTGGCTCGTGGCAAAGCCCTGCCCTTTACCACACACGGCTTCTTCCCTTTCCAGCTGCAGAAGCAGCATGTAGAACAGCCGCGTTTTTTGGTGAAGAGTTGTTCTCCCTCACAACCTACCATGTAATCGCTCTACCTATTATATTATTTATACTCAAAATGGGGCAATATTTGTCTTGAAGAAAGCAATCTGATTCCTCAAGTTTGACATTAATAAAAACAAGCCTTTGCACACAGGCATATACACACACACCACGTATGGATATGTGGGCATGCACGTCAGCGCAAGGATGGCCATCTGCTGTATATGAAAGAGCCCCTCGCGTAGTGCTTCTATAACCACGTGCTCTGCAAACCAAGTCCCTACAGAGGAACGGAGGTGTACCTGGATAGGATCCTGCGTCAGTCTCATGGGCCCGATGCGTACCTCTGCAGAAGAGACCTGCTAAAACAAACAAACAAACACAGCACATGAGATGTGTCAAGTCATCAACTACAGGAATTGACAAATTCTTCCTTACACTGGATATTATGTCATGACCCTTTGCAGCTAAATAAAAGGATCCAATTTATTGACATGGAGACAGTTTATAAAATATCACATACAGTACAATTCTGGTTTTGTAAAAGAATGTCTACATTTATGTGCACTGAAATGTCTGGGAGGATATATCCTCAAGGCTAAGTGGTAGGATTTCAGTTTCTTTTTACCTTAAGTGCATGGATTTTTATAATAAGCACATATTATTCTTTACTCTCTCTTTACGGGAGAAAACAACTCGATAATTATTTACTGAGCACCTACTATTCTGGGCATGATGCCAGGCTGTTATTATTCCGAAATTTCCAAAGAGTAAAAATTCCTCTCATACGTGGAAGCTAAAGCATTTTGATGGTTTAAGAGTGTCCCTATATTTAGGTCTTATTTTTTTATCTTCATGTTTTAGTATGAGGAATAAACAGCTTACTCTTAGCCGTGTTGATTATGACTAAATTATTCATTTCAGTTGTACCTCCTCAAATAAGCTGAGTAACCTCACACCAGGACCACAGGAAGCTGAACTCTGTCCCATGACTCCAGGAATGAGCTTAGGTGCTCACTGGCCAACACCATCTAACTGCCTTTGGCTGCAAGCAGAGAGAAAATATTTCTCTTTATTTTTAATTACTTTACTTGGATTTCTAAAAATAACTTTTCTCTAGACAATCGGATTGAAGGTTTGGCTTCACCTCCATGGATCCAGGTTTGTTTTTCTCTAAGAGGCTGCAGTCATTTTGCCTCTACTTAGCAGCTTATCCTGCATTCAACACACTAGGTTGGCCCCTGTGAGTCAGACAGGACAGCTTCAGCAAGCATCGGAGTTCACAGGACCAGAGACATTTCAGTGACCCAAGGGTCAGAGGAGGCTTTATCAGTTAAACAAGAAAGGCAGAACTTTCTTTACATTAGACTTGAAGACTACTAATTTCCCTTTCTCCTTTATTGCCCTTTAACTGCAGGTGGGCGTGGTGTGAAGCTTCTACAAAACATAACCACGAGTTGCCGATGTCCTTTTCCTCTGTCAGGCGGATTCCTCCAGCTCGCTCTCTGCAGTGAGCTCTCAGGAAAGCAAAGCTGGGCTCTCCTGCCCTGCTTGGGGAAGCAGCCTCCCCACGGTGAGTCCTTCCAGCAGGGCTGGAATGACTCCTCGGGTCCCTGAGCCTGTGGACCTGCGACAAGTCTCTTCAGTGTTGCACTGTGGTCCTCAGGCCCAAGTAACACACTCAAGTTGCTTTTCTCTAAGCAAAACAATGCCCTGTGAGGGGTCTGTACTGATAAGCGCACAGCTCCAAGAATTCCCCTGGAAGGAGAACGTCACCAGGTCTCCTGCATCACTGGGACTCTGGCTGCCACGCAGCTTCACCCTAAAAGCAGTTTTTATCGTCTGAAATAGACACCCTCCCTCAAAAGCAGTGCAACTGCCAGAATTCTGCTACAAAGTTAACGACTGAGAAGTGAAACCAGTTTGGTACAGAAAGAGAAATGTGACTGAAAATCTGAGGTATCTTTGTGCTCTCTGGTCTCTCCTGGCAGAATGCCTGCACCACCCACAGAAGCCCCTGCGACAGGGCCTCCTGCGCCTTCTCCGGCAAAACTGGCCCTGCACAGGGGCACCCAGGGGCAGAAGACAAATGAAACAAGAAATCAATAAAAGTTTAAAAGCAATCAAATAAAAAGTGGCTCGCTTTGGAAGGCTAAGAGACTGGGGCAAGGGCAGAGACTGCCCCCAAAGTGATAATTCCCTCCTAACCGACGCATTCCTGTGTACTTTGAAGGAACGAATGTGTGCACAACGTTGTTAAACAGGTCATGTTCAACTCTGCCAGCGCTGATGACTGCGGGGGCCCTTCTGTCTCCAGCCCTGTGCTAGGCACTCTCACACGAGCGACCTTGGCAGGAGAAAAGCAACAGCCACGGAGTGACGGCATGCAGTTTTAGAAGCAAGCGTCAATCTAGAAGATCCTTCTCCTGCTGACAGACAGGAAAGACCCCCCAACTTTCCCCTGCAGCACAAGAGTTCCCTGCCCACATCCAGCATTTTAACCTCCTCTGGACCCACGTCAGCAGGAAGCAGCCACCTGAGGCAGAGCCCAGGAGAGGAACTGCAAGGTCGCTGAGCTCTCTCCAAGACCCCGGCCTCTGCCATCCCATCCCTCCCATCCCCCGCAGCCCCACGTCCCTGTGCTGCCTCCCAGAGAGCACAGGTCAACTTCACCGCCAGCCTGGGAGCCTCGGTTTCCCAGCTCCTCTAGTCCTGACCTACACGTCACTTCTTGTCTCTTGGTGTGCCTTCTCCTTCTTGGTCTGCGCTCCAGTCATCAGACTTCGGCTTCTGTGTCCAACAGAGGTCAACTATCCCAGTAGAACTGGAGCCTCCTGGCCTATGAGGGATGGCCCAAGGCCTGACCAGCAGCAGGTATGGGCACAGACAGCAGCAGCAGTCTGCAGAGTTCTCCTTCTAACACAGGAGTCTTATTGCCTGCATTTCACCCATTTCTAAGAGAATTATGAACAGAAACAGGAGACCGTTTACTGATGTCTGTGTAGTCAAGCCAAGATTCTCTACTTCAAAGAGTGAACTTTGAGCAACTGCAGATACACAGATCCTCAATTAGTGTGTTAGCTCTGATTCCAGGATGTGACCACATTTGCCAAGGACACAGAAGCAAGAAGGAGGTGGGGTCATAGGTATTACAATTCCAGCTCTGGAGAGGAGAGGAGGATAAGTTGAGAGTGTGAAGAGAGAACAGACACGCTTCCTAGTCACTCTGACCCCACGGCTCTCCCCAGCAGCCAAATGAGGAAGCACTGCTGGCTGACGGTGCAGTTTTAACTATCCAACATTAATAGTGTGTCGAATATTTATGTGTACACACACACACACACACATACATATATACATGTAGCAGGGTCACCAATTCACACTCAGATGAGTTGGCTCTTCAGGAAAAAAGAAATGTCCTATTTTGTATCATTTACTGATTCTACGGTGTAAATACTTTCACCTTGGCTGATCTCAAGGTAGCAACCTAGGTCCCTGAACATGCAACTGGGAGTATATCTTTTCATTCTGAGAGGGTCTATGAGAGGCAAACTCATTCAGACTTGTTTGATATGCAAATTTCTATCACTTGCTTTTGCTTGAGAGTTCAGTGAGATATAGAATTCTGATTGATAGACATTTCCCCTCAGACTTTGAGGCTGAGAGAAAGGAGACCATCTTTCTGGTTTTGAAGGTGGGGAGATCAAGGAAGGCTTTATGAAGACAAGTGGGTCATGCATGGGAAGAAGAAGAGACTGGGTTGGGAGAGGAAATTCCAGGCGTAGGAAACAACAGAAGCAAAGGCACAGAGGCAAGAATGCAAAGATGCTCGTCGGGGAGAAGACAGGAATCTAGAGAAGCTAGATTACAGAACATGAAAGGGAAGACTAGGTTGCGGTCAGTTCCTTAAAGGATTCTGGAAAGGAAATCCCTTTTGATTCTGTGGGCACCAACCACATTGCAGGTTTTTGAGCGGAGGATTAACAGGATCAGATTTATGACTCGGGGAGAAAAACCATTTGGTTTGCCTACTTTCTGGATAGTCAAGAACAGAAATTTTGCAAAAACAAAACAAAGACACTGCTATGAGTAGGAACTAGAGCAGTGAAAGCAAGTGGGTAAAATACACCACAACGATCAAGGAAAAAAAAAATTACCCTCCCCCAGCTTGGTTTCATATCCAAGGAGAGGGAACTCCAAGATAAAAACCAGCTGGTGCAGGGTAATCAGACGAAAGAGACTAAGTCTTGAGAGAAATCACAGCAGTTCAGGCGGCTGGTCCACCTGTAACTGCAGCATACTCTCTGGTGGTGGTGGCCACAGCTCTCGGTAGCTTCAGGAATTGTGTTAAATAACTTGGACTCCGGTTTTAGAGCTTCCCTCAAATATGAAGGTGGTGAGAATTGAGGCAAAGTGACTGACCTGGAAGGCCTTCCTGCACCTGCTTAGCAGAGCTGACTCAGGCTTGGAGGGCCACTCAAGTGCCCCCCACTCTCTGAAGGCTGTCCAGGTCCAGTTGCACCCAGACAGGACTCACCACTCTCTCTGCTCAGTCCTCCTGCTGTGTGCTTCTTAGCATTACTTTACTACCATTTAAATTAAATTAAATATTAATTAATTTAATCAATAAATTAATTAAATTAAATTAATTAAATTAATTGAATCAATAATTTTATATTTATATATATTAATATAATATTATAACAATATAATGTAATAATAATTTTATATTTTTTTTATTTATTTATTTATAATAATTTAATTTTAATAATTTAATTATTAATTAAATTAAATTAAATATTAAATACCCCTGGGCAAGGTTGTGAGTGTCCTGAGGGACACAGATATTGTCCTTTTCACTATTTTGTCCCCAGCCTCTAGAAGGTGCTGAGTAAATAAGAAACGGAATTGAATTAAACTGCCTAAGATCACACAGATTTTAAGGAACAGAGTCAGGACTGAGACTTCATTGTTCCCGACTCCCAGTGCACTGCTCTTTCATATTATGCTCCAAATTTTACAGCATTAATTCTGACTGCACTCCCCATATTTCTCTCATGGGTTTCTGGACTCTAGTCCAACTTTGCAGATGGATTCAGCACCTGGCAATCTCTGCTCACACCCTAGTAGTCTGTGCTGCTGCTAACAGGGCTGCCACCAGGACTAAGAAGGAAAAGCTCTGTATGTGTGTGTCTCTGTCTGTCGGGGTGGGTAGGGAGTTGCCATAACTTCTACCTTCCAAAAACAAGCTCAGAGACTGAATCCTCCCCCACTTCAACGACTCCTTGGGAATCCATTCCTCCCCACCACCTGCAGTACTGAGTGTTCACACACAGGTGTATACACACGCACAGCTCAGGGCCAAACCAACTTCACTTCATGAAAGGGGTACCCCATTGTAAAGATCATTCTTGTTTTTAAATATCCTTAATCAACCCTGACTGCTGCCCTGTTGGCTCTGCTTTTAAAACAGTATTTACATCTCTCCAGGGGTCCCCTGTCTACCCTCCATTCCCAGGCCAAACTACTTTCTTTATTCCTCTGAGCTCTGGGTAAGCAAAGGTGGCATTTGACTTGTCCCTTTTAAATGAGCCCATGCCTGCCCTCTGGCTTCTGGTCAGAAAGGCACCAGCAGTGCAGCCTCCACGTGTCCCACCATGAGGCTGCCGGGCATCGCTGCTCTGGATTGGGAACCACTGACTCGTCCTGCCTCACCTCCCAGGCCCACTGTCCTCTGAACACCCAGAATGCTTCCTTCCTCCTCCTGTCTCTGATCAGCCACAGGCCCCAGTGATCAGCTCTGACCTCACACCAGCCTCCAGCCTTCACCTCACTTTGATTCTCGCCATGTTCCACTGCCCCCTGGACCTTTCAGAGCCCAACAGGTGGTCCCAATCCTCCCTTCCCCTCCCCTTCCTGCTTCCAATTATCTCACCTAGAAGTTCTCAACCTGGGCTTCTTATTAGAATTACCTGAAGAACTTTTTAATTATATTAATGCTTGGGTCCTACTTCAAACCAAGAGAACTGGTATCTCTAAGGTGCAACCTTAGAGGTTGCAACCGGGGTTGAGAACCACTAGTCTATTCGTTGAGCAGACATGTCTGCTGTCAACTTCAGACGCTACTACATATTCACTTATGCAACAGATATCAACGGAGCACTTACCTGGTGGAAGGCACCAAAACCCACCCAGACTCAACCATCATATCTGAACCCAGATACCCACAGGGTTTTTTCCAGATAAGCCACTCCAGAAACACAAGATGATCATTTAGGCAAGAGGAAGATACAGTCCTTCACATTTGATGAGTTATTCCCCCCAAACAGTATCCCTAAACTAGAATCAAAATAAAAATTTTTATAGTCTTTTTTGTTACATACACACACATTATATATATGGAAGATTACTCATAGTCATGAGATACTCACAGTGGGCGACAGATCTACCAACTCCGTGTTTTATGCTCTGCTGTTTAGAATATTAATTTGGCAGCATGAGGTTTTATCACAAAAATACAGACATATAAATGTCTACTCATCAAAATATACAACCATAAAAGAAAAGATCACTTTGACTTTAAATTTTAAAACTCCTATTCACCAAAAGCAAAATACACTCAATAAAAGGGAAAAAAAGATAGGTGTTAGCCCAAGAAATGACATCTACAGTACAGGAAACCAGCAAGTATTAGGAACCAGAACATAACAAAATCCTTAAAAACAATAAAAAGACAACCAGAAAGAAAGCTGGGCAAAAGATCTGAAAAAGAAATTCACAGAATAGGAAATACGAGTATGAAGAGACGCTCAATATTTATTCATCAGGAATATAAAAATTTCAAATTACAATGAGATAGCATGTCACAACCAGCTGTTTTTTGATCAACAGAACAGTAGAATTAAGAAGTCAAACACTACTTAGCATGGGCAAGAAGTAGACCCACAAGAACTCATACATTGTTGTTGGGAGTGTAAATTGGTTCAGCCACTTTGAAAACATTCTGGGGATTTCTAGTAAAGATGAAGTTTACATACGACCTACAATCCACCTCCTATGTGAATGGACCCCTGGGGTATATGAGGAAGCACTTACAAGAACATTTGGAGCAGATTTAGAACCAAGATTTGGAAACAGCCTTATCCACAATCCATTAACATCCATCACCAAAAAAAATTTATATCAAGAAATATCCATACAATGGAAATTATACAATGAAAATGAAACTCAAGCTGCCCATTCCAAATGGATGAATCTCACAAACATCAAGTAAAAAAATAAGTCTCAGAAGAACACATACCTTAGAGTACCACTTAAGGTTTTTAAATATTTAAAATAATACTGAATATAGTTTAAGAGAAACACAAGTAAAAAAAATAAGTCTCAGAAGAACACATACCTTAGAGTACCACTTAAGGTTTTTAAATATTTAAAATAATACTGAATATAGTTTAAGAGAGTATATTATAACGGTACAAAGAAATGCTTATAAATTCCCTATGGAGGCAAGTGGTCCTACTGGTGGAGAAGAAGATGTATTCAGGGGCTTCAAGTATTGTTCATCGTTGATTTTTTTTTTTTAAGCAGTGAATACTGAGTACATAGGTGTTTACTGGATTATACGTTCTGGTTTGTTGATATCTTAAATATCACAAAATAAATTTACAATATATTTAGTTTTATGGGAAAAGCCTATTTCCTATTTTGGGGTTAACATTAATTTAGCAAGTAGTCACTATATAAATATTCTACATATACTTTTTTGTTTTTTCCCAGTAAGGTCTTTATTTGGTAAAATAAGATGCTGTATTTAAAATTCCTCAGAATACAGAGTTTCCCTGAAACTTGGTAAAATGAAACCCTAGGAAATGGGGCTGGGACTCGGGGGACCTTGCTCAAGGTAACTAATTGCTCTGTGCCCCAGTAAGACAAGAGGGGATTGAGGACCGCCCCCCCACATGCATCATCCCATGTAACAGGCACAGCAATCCCACAAACTTAAAGCTAAAGAAGTTAAAGCTCCAGAAAGGTTACTCAACTCACCTGAGGGCTGGAGTTGAGATTTAAGCCCAGACCTGTCTTTCTTGGAAGGAAGGCCATGTTCTTATGTACATATTAACTTATATCTTGATTTGTTCCAGAAAGGTCTTAAGATGGTACACAAAGAGACTTTAAGTAAAAGTTGTAAAAAACTTATACGTAAGATGTGGAAGATCTGGCTGAGCTTGGGGAAGGTGAAGCAAGTAGGGAGATCAGTACATACCACGTGTGTCACAGCCGACGCAGTCAGAGCCAGTGAAAGCAAGATGCGACCCAGAGGCACCCCGAGACGCTGGACCAGATGCCATGATGGGCTTTCCAGCACGGTGTCTTATGATGCCCACTGCCCTCCCCCATTCTCCACTGTCACTGTTGGGGACAAGACTGTTCTTTCTTAAGAAGTATTGTCACTACACTCAGTGACTCTTACTGGGCGAGTGGAGAAGAGGATGATATATCCCACCATGCCTGGAAAACACCACAGTGACAAAGGACAGATCCACCCTCTGGTTAGCGCTGAAATGGTAATTAAAAATAAACTTAAAAATAAAGGGCTTCCCTGGTGGTGCAGTGGTTAAGAATTCACCTGCTAATGCTGGGGACACGAGTTCAAGCCCGGGTCTGGGAAGATCCCACATGCCGCAGAGCAACTAAGCCCGTGAGCCACAACTACTGAGCCCGTGAGCCACAACTACTGAGCCCGCATGCCACAACTACTGAAGCCTGTGCGCCTAGAGCCCGTGCTCCGCAACAAGAGAAGCCACCACAATGAGAGGCCTGCGCACCGCAATGAAGAGTAGCCGCTGCTCATCACAACTAGAAGAAAACCTGCATGCAGCAACGAAGACCCAAATCAGCCAAAAAATAAATAAAATAAATTTATTAAAAAATAAATAAATAAAAGGCAGAAGACATCCAAGATGCCATCAGACCCACACACAGAAAATGTGGCCAGCATAGCCTAATGGAGAAACCATCCCACTCCTCATAAATATCAGATGAAAGAGAGAAATTATTTAAACACTGGAGTCATTTCATCTACAGCCATCAGAAAAGAACTGTCTGAAACAGACTATGTGTTAAAATGGGGGCGGGGGGAAGGTCTAAAATACATTCCACGAAATGGTGAGTACACCTGAAGGAGGCTAGCACAAGAAAGCCTTAGAGAGAATTAGCTTTGGGGGGAGAAACCCTAATTACACTTCAATATTATGATTATGCCAAAAAACTTTACATCATACATGCCACGCAAGAATCAAGGCATCAAGCTTCCATTAACATAGCAACTCAGCTGCAGTGTCACTGGGCCAGGCATGTGTGTCAACATAACCATTCCCAGATTCCAAAGGTCAAACCCAGGGCGTGACCTGGAGAACAGAGGAATTTAAAGGCAACTGAAAAACGTGACATCCCTCAACTAACTTCCTTCCTTTTATTAGGAATATTACTGATAACAGAAACAGCCAGATGACTTCAAGCACTCAAAATTACATTGTGTAACAGAGGATGAGCAAAGAATGTCGATCTCTGATTATTCAGAAGGCAATTACCCGGACTGTGGAAAAACCCAAGCATTTCTGATGCCCTTCCATCCTGCTATATGCCTTCTCCTTAACATTAAATGAAGATGGGACAAAATGGGGAGGGATGATATTCAAATCCTTCAGTTCTGTTACATGGTCAGCAGTTCTGGTAAATAGATTTGATGGGCAAGGAAACAGAAACCACCTGCTAAAAATGAGTTTTAGAGATATCCTGTGGATTTCAATTATCTATGCTGCCTCTGTCCTCAGTTTTATCACTGAAAAGCTAGAACTGCCTTAGAGAACCAGTAGCCAAATGTCTTCCCTGTTTGACTCCAGGAGAATCTCACACTAGGGCCCGGGTGACCCTGAAGCAACACTGGATTTTTAGCCACATCTGGCACCACACCAGAATTGAACCACGCTCGCTTTCCTGACTCTGGCGTATCGGGGCCACTCACACTGGGTGAACTGTCACCGTCAGACCCTGAGTCCACGGACCGTGTGGACGTGGACTCAGGGTCTGACGGTGACAGTTCACCCAGTGTGAGTGGCCCCGATACAGGGTGATGAATCCGCGTGAAATGTTGACTCCATTTAAAAGCTAATCCCGTTTCAAGGAATCCCATTTAAAAGTAACAAACTCATGAGAAGTAACCCGCAAAATGCAAATGCCCACTTTTTTGAAAAGGAATTTTACTTAGCTGGCAAAAACAATGATTTCCAAACAGTTACTCATCATATGCACAGTTCCCATCCTAAAGATGTAAAACCTAAGTGAAGCACTATACAATTAGAACCTCAACATTTTTAGAAGCTTAGCATATGGACAGCCGCCCCCGAGACCAGCAGGGCATACCTTGAAGGTCCCCCCACTCCCCACCCCCAAGCCCTGTGCCCCTCCTCTTTATCGAACGAAGGTGCACATGCTGGGGGCAGGTCTCCACTGTGCTTGGCCCTCTGGGTCCACCGTGGCTTCCATCAAAAGCCAAGATGTCAACACCCCACAACCTTACTTTTTTTTAAAAAAAGTGTTTTTTAAGAGTTAGGGAGGAGGACAGGGGAACACCGTGAGGGTGGAAGTGGCCTGTTTATGGGTGTGTGGCTGAGCTGAGAAAGGGAGCCTAGGGCAGCATCCTCCTCCTTCTCCCAGAAACCCAGAGAGTCAGAAAGGGGTAGCCAGTGAATGTGTCCACTGGGGAGGAAAAAACCCAGAGAGCTCCCAAACACAGCAAAAGATTACTTAAGTCCACAAAGACCGTTTTCTATTCAATCAAAGTACATTTCTTTAAAAAGGTGGTTCCAACTCACAACCTATCTTGGATTCCCGCACATGTCCCTCTTCTCTTGGCTGGAGAACAGGCTGAATAACACACCCTTGTCTGACAGTGGAATGGAAGTGAAAGGCTCCCTTTTGTTCTTGCTCTAAAGCTCCGCCCACTTGCGTCTTCTGATGAACCTCTGCGTACTCAAGGCATTAAATACCTTCATCTGAGAACACAGCGCTCTGCAAACAATTCAATAATGGTGGTAAGAAATAAGCCAGAGGTACCTACAGGGTGCTATGGGAACTCAGGCAAGATGCATTAAGCTCCCTCTGGGAACTCAGGCAAATTTCCAGGAGATCACAGGAAAGCTCAATGATGAAGGAGGAGTAAGGCTGAGGCAGGTGAAAACAGTCGACAGGGACATTTCTGGCCTACGGAATACCACGAGGAAAGGCAAAGAACAGAGTTGCCGTGGACAGCCCCGCGCAGCGTGGGTCTGTGGATGAGGATGATGAGGCTGACCAGGGAGGAAGGGGCCGGCTCGCAGCCTTGCCGTGGTGAGAAGCTTAGGCTTACGGCAGCACCGCTGGGTCAGTATTGAGCTGGATCATTCTGGCTGAGGTGTGGATAGATTAAGTGTGGATAGACTGGAAGACCAGAGACCAGAAAGGAGCTGCTGCTGCAATGACCGGGCCTGTGGTTCTCAAAGTGTGGTCCCTGAACCAGCAGCAGCAGCACTGGAACTTACCAGAAATGGAAACCCTCAGGCCCAGCCCAGACCTGCTGAGTCAGAAACTCTAGGGGGTGGGAGCGGCAGTGTGTGAACTGATTGGCCCTCCAGGTGACTGCGATGCTCGCTAAAATTTGAGAACGGCTGGTAAAGACCAGAGGTGATGGGCGCCTGCACTAGGAGCAGCGTGGGGGGTAGAAGAGGATGAATTCGAGGCTAACGCAGGGCATAAAATCAACTGAGATGTGTGTGGGCAACGGAGGATAAAGAGAGGAAGTTCAAGGATTTTGGTTTGAGTGACTGGTTGGAGCTGTCAAGAATACAAGAGGCCAAGCAGGCTTATGAGGGCTGATGAGTTACGTGCTGGACGTGCAGAGTTTGAGATGCCTCTGGGCCATGCAACTTGTCAGGCTGTGGGATATATGAGTAGGAAGCTCAGAGGAGAGGCAGTGAAAACCATGCCACCACTCAGAGCAGGAAACCAAAGACAGAACTCTGGAGACACCAGTATCAGAGGGCTGAGGAGAGGCAGGAAAGTCCACAGGAGCCCCAGAAGAAGGAAAAAGAGAAGAAAAAGGAAAACAAGCTGGTTCTCCCAGAACCTCTGGTACTGCCACAGGGCACAGCTAAGTAGGTTTTGTTCTCCTACCTTAATATTAGGGTATCTATTTATATAACTCACCATCATCAGTAAGAGTAAACCAATACTTAGTCATCTCAAGAGATGCCTAGATGGCATTTTGATAAAAGTTCAACATTCATTTTTAAAATTTCTTTCTTGATAGCCTCCCCAACATCCACTCCTTTCTTCTCTCTTCCCAGGGTTCACTGACTGACTCCTGCTTGGGGAGCTATGTGGTTCTAAAGAAAAAATGTGAATTTATATGAATATGGCTAAGCATTTGACTTCCCTGGCTATAGCGACTGGCTAGAGGTAGTCAAGTGACTTAGGCTGGTCCAATCAAAGTTTTAGCACAGGATTTTGCTAGGAATGCTGACAAAAGCCTGTTTTCTCTCTCTCAGTATCTCTCTCTCTCTCTCTCTCTCACTCTCTCTCTCAGTATCTCTCTCTCTCTCTCTCTCTCTCTCAGTATCTCTCCTTCTCCCCCTTTCTCTCCCTCTCACTTAATTCTCCCTGGTTGTCAAAAAAAAAAATTTCTTGAACAAATGTTTGCTGACTGCCCACTATATTCCAGTCACTGGGGAAAAAATTGCTCATTACTATACAAGTAAATACACAGCTCAATTTGGATTTGAACTCAGACTCCCTGACTTCAGAGCCTGTGCTTTCACATAAGATATCATACACCAGACTACCTGAGTGTCATAAAAGGAGACTGAAATAAATGGAATGATATGTGCCTCCCCGGATGGGAAGTCAGTATTTAAAAAGTGTCGTCTCCCCTAAATCAATATATTAATTACTATAAATATCCTGACACCAACTTTAATTTGTAAAATTCTCAAATCCATGTAGAAGAATAAATGGCAGCAACTGGCTAACAAAATTATGAAGGAAGAGTTATTTCGCTCTGCAAGATGTACCAATAGACTCCAAAGATACAACTACCAAAACAGTGTGGTTCTAGCAGAGAGGTCAATGAAAGATAACAGAAAGCTTAGGAACACACACACACAAGAATATATATATATATGAATATATATGTATATTTTCTCAGTTCCTAGGCTTTCTGTTATCTTTCACTGACCTCTCTGCTACAACCATGCTGTTTTAGAAGTATGATTTTAGTAAACAGTAAAAGTGTCATTTTATATTAGTGGGGAAGAAGTTGATAATTCAATAATTTCAAGAACGATAGTATAATTGGCTAACATGTGGGAAAAAATTAAGTTAGCTCCATGCATCATGACATATATCCAAATTACTTCCAGACAGTTTAAAATTTTAAATTAAAAAAACCCATGAGAATATTGACAAAACATATAAGTGAACACTTGTATCATTCAAGGGCCTGGAAGGCCTTGCTAAGAATAATATCAAAGACATAAACAGTGAAGAAATGATTGTTAGAGTTTTACTAATAAATATATAAAAAGCATAATAAATATAAAAATACCAAAAAAAAGAAAAAATATTAGTAATATATGATGGAAAAGGAGTTGGCATCCTTATAAGAGTTTGTAAAAACTCTAATAAGACAATTAGAAAAAAGGCAAGCATCCCAATTAAAAATGTGACAGTAAAGAAAGGACAGGCAATTCACAAAACAAACACACAAAAATAGGCTGTAAAAATTATGCAACAATGCTCAGCCTCTCTGGCAATCCAAAACAATATTTTTGGATTGATTTCAAAACTAGATTCCACTTTTACTCATCAAATTCCAAAGATTTTGCAATGATAAACCCCAGTTGCTGTTAAAGGTCTGGGGAAATCAGTATTTTCCTTTCTGGAGGGAGAGAAAAACTGTCCCAGTGACTCTCATCCCATAACACACACCAAATGCCTTCCTGGATCTGGGTACCCTAAATGGTTAGAACCTTAAAATGTTTTGGAGACTCTTTAAATTGCTGTCCTCTTTCTTCTGTTTATACATCTACCATAATAGAGGCATACGTCATTTTACTGCACTTCACTGTGCTTTGCAGATATTGTTTCGTTTTGTTTTTTACAAATTGAAGGTTTGTGCCAGCCCTGCATTGTCAGATAATGATTAGTATTTTTTAGCAATAAAGTATTTTTGATTAAGCTATGTACTTTGTTTTTTAAGACATAATGCTATTGCACACTTAACAGACTATAGTGTAAACTTCTTACACAACTTTAATATGCACTGGGAAACAAAAAAATTCGAGTGACTCTATTGCAATATTCACTTTATTGCAGTGGTCTGGACAGGAATCTGCAATGTATCAGAGGTATGCCTGTATTTATCCTGTTATAATTTTGTCACCATAACCACAAACTGTTGAGGGCAAGAGGACCCTAGGAGACAAATGCCAACTCCATCCAACCACAGTCAGAGAACCAGTAAATGATCAGCTGCGACAGGATGCATTCCAGCACCCAACGCCCAAATCCATCTGCTACAACCAAGACTCACAGATATTTGGTGACTGGGTGTTTAATATATCATTAAAAAGCTGAAGAAGCCCTTGTTAAATGGAAGATTACTCTGCTCCTTGGCACAAAACGTGGGCTTCTGGAGAACGAAAGCTGCCAGCGTTGCTGTTCAGTTTTCAATGTAACGCCAAATCTGGAATTCCTTTCCCCCGTATGTAACTAAGGGGTAATAACACATGCCTCTTGGAGAGGGCAGATGTCGGGTCTGTGCTATTCATGGATGTACCTCCAGTGCTTGGCACATCAGGCAGGTGGTAAATGATACATATCATTACGATCATTTCTCATTCATTCTTTTGATAAATCCTTACTGAGCCCCACAGTAAGCCAGAAACGAAACATTTGTAATCTAACTTAATAAGCTGGATCATCATAACATAAGCTCTTTCTTTAGCTTGCATCAAAATGTAGTCCCGGGGCTTCCCTGGTGGCGTAGTGGTTGAGAGTCCGCCTGCCGATGCAGGGGACGCGGGTTCGGGCCCCGGTCCGGGAAGATCCCACATGCCGCAGAGCGGCTGGGCCCGTGAGCCATGGCCGCTGAGCCTGCGCGTCCGGAGCCTGTGCTCCGCAACGGGAGAGGCCACAACAGTGAGAGGCCCGCGTACCGCAAAAAAAAAAAAAAAAAAAAAAAAATGCAGTCCCAAAACATGTGAATTGCTTACATGAAAACACAAATGTCTACTTCTATATTAGCTAACTTTACCACCCTTCTCCCCCCAATATCACAGAAAACCAAGAACTGCTTTACATTCTCACTTTCATTATTACAACATAGTCTCCTAGATATTGACCTCCTGAAGGATGATTTCCAACAATTTGGGAACTGGAAGGCTTCCAAGGGGTCATCTTCTTTACCTCTTTCATTTTACAGACTGCCAAATAAGGCCTAAGAGGGTACTGTTATGTTCAAGGTCGTACACAAGTAAGATGACACAGTGGGATAAAATCAAGGTCTCCAAGTGCCAGGCCAATGATACTTCCACCCTGTCCCCACTGCTTCTTCCTGGTAGTCACCAAAATGCTTTCCCTTCAAAAACAGAAGCATAGAACACCACATTTGCAGGCCTTTTAAAGAGAAGATGTTGGAATAGATTAACTTGTGGTCAGCTTTATCTCCAATTCCCTACCTCATGATTCTGCTTATAATTTACCATAAGGACCTATAAATATATACCATGTGCTTGAGAGAATGGCAGATAAACCATAAAAGTTAAAAGCCTTTGTTAGAAATTCTGAAAGAGATTATGACTTATTTTTAAATAAAGGGGCTAATCATGAGTTCAAAAATTTCCTCAAATGCCCCATTTTATCATTTTCCTCTATATCTTCTTCTCCAAAGCCTTTTGCAGAATCTAACATATTATATATATCCAGCCATGAAAGAAGGCAGACTAATTAAGCAGTCTCTGAAGCCACTGTACCAGAAGATATGTCTTTCAGTGTGGACTTACCTATTAGTCAAAGAAAAGATGTAAGTGGCAAAGTAAAAATCTAGAGGAAAAACTAAAGCAATGAAGGAGGGTAGGGGAAAGTGAGTAAGAGGTGACCCTTGTATATGGTTAGGTAAATCAAGGACAATTTCCATAAACTAAGAAGGATCTATGGACCACTGAGCTGTCTTGCTAAAGCTGAGATGGAGGTATGGGTCCTTGAGTAATAATAAAAAAATAATAGGATGGGACTTCCCTGGCGGTGCAGTGGTTGAGAATCCGCCTGCCAATGCAGGGGACATGGGTTCGAGCCCTGGTCCGGGAAGATCCCACAAGCCGCGGAGCAACTAAGCCCGTGTTACACAACTATTGAGCCTGCGCTCTGGAGGCTGCCAGCCACAGCTACGGAAGCCCGTGCACCTAGAGCCCGTGCTCCGCAACAAGAGAAGCCACCGTGATGAGACGCCCACGCACCGCAACGAAGAGTAGCCCCCGCTCTCCGCAACTAGAGTAAGCCCGCGAGCAGCAACAAAGACCCAACGCAGGCAAAAACAAATAAATTTATTAAAAAAAAATAAACTCTATTAAAAAATAAACCACTTACATAATGTAAAAGATATGCAACAAACTTGTATTCTCATCAATAATCTATCCACACTTTTATTATTAAAACACATTTAAATTACATGGAATTTAATAAATTCCTAGTCTGGGAGAATGTAGTGTTTATCTGGCTTCCTGATGCTGCAAGCCCAGCTTGGATAGCTCTGCTGTAGGCACGTCCTGCAAAGGAACCCACAGTGAGCATTTTCTAAGGTCAGTCTACAGTTCAGGTCCTAATTCTCATGACACATCCCTTTGCTTGGCATTTTATGGTTCCACCAATTGGGGATTCAGAACAGGCTGATACAGGAAGGCTTCTGAGGAAGTCTGGCTCTCCTGCCACATCTGGCTCCTGCCTCTGGCTACCAGGCAGAGTTCTCGATTTCTAACTTTCCTGAGTCTGCTGGGCATTGCTCCACCAGGACTCAGAATTTGCTGTCAGGGAAGATGACTCACAGCCTAACAGCCTTTCCCAAAACTCCAGTTGCTGCTGTACCAGCGAGTGTTGCCAGCACTGCCTCCTAAATGGAAGCAAAAGGCCCCAGAGAGTCCCAGGGCCGCCAGAAAGCAAGGCAGCCTCTCAGGAGCACAGGGTGTGAGAATGCCCTCCAGTGCTCTCTCCTGTCTGACTTCTAGCCAGGAATGCTTAATGACATATCATGACAGGACCAGCAAACAAATTCAAACTCAGCCAGCATTGGCTGATTGCCAGCTCTATTCCTGTCCAAAGGGCAGGTGACAGCCAGGCTACCTGGAAGAGTAGGGGCTCTTCTCACGAGTCAGTCAGTCATTTGGTCCTGGAGCTCCTGGTGTCCTTCTGGGAGAGAGTGGAAGAGTTCTTCCTGCCTGTCCCTTCTTGGGAAGATACATCCCACAGGCCAGAGGGGAAAGGAAGGAAGCTGGGACTGGCCAGGCTAGGGCACTAGCTCTGCCACACGGCTGGTGCTTGCAGGGAGGAGACATGCTTGTAGCCCACATCTCAGGGTCTGTCACTACCCAGGGGCAGCCTGGCGTAGGGGTGAGAACTCCAACTGTGGAGGCACACTGCCTGGGACTACATGCAGCTCCCCCATCTACCCGCCAAGGGACCTTGGGCAATTAACTATCTAACCTCCGTAAGGTTCTATTTCTTCATCTCCAAGTTGGATGTCACAGAATCTCTGGGGTTGTCACAAGTATTAAATGGGCTAATCTACAAAGTCCTTAGCAGAATATCTAAAACGCAAATTACTCAATAATTATTAGCTGCCACACCAGTGCCCCCAAACTCTGAAAGCCTCAGACCCTAGAAATGATTGCACCTGGTAGATGGCCCAGTGTGTATGGGGGAGGGGAGGAGGTACACAGCAGAAGGAAAACATACAGTGGGTCAGATGACAATGACATGAATCCCCAAATCTGGAGATGGTAGGCTGAATAATGTCCTCCAAAGAAATCCAGGTCCTCATCCCTGGAACCTGTGAATGTTATTACATGGCAAAAGAGTCTTTGCAGATGTGATTAAGATAAGGATCTGGAGATGGGGAGATTAGTTTGGATATCAGGGCAGGCCAGAATGTAATCACAAGTGTTTTCCTAAGAAGGAGATTTGACCACAGAAAAGGAAAAGGCAATATGACAATGAAAAGCAGAGGTTAACGGGGCCACAAGCTAAAGAATGCTGGCAGTCACAGAAGCTGGATGAGGCAAGAATGAATTCTCCCCTAGAGCCTCCAGAAGGAACCAGCTCTGCCAATGCCTAGATTTTACTCTGCAAGACTAATTTCGGACTTCTGGCTTCCAGAACTCTAAGAGAATAAAGTTCTGTTGTTTTAAGCCACTAAATATGTAGTAGTTTGTTACAACAGCAGTAAGAAACTGATAAGTTATCTTGGAATCCTGCCAGCGACTGTACATCCAGACAGCAGAATGGAGGCCTTGGGGGAGAATACCGGTAAGACCCTCTCAGTGCCACAGCATATCAGTCAGGGTTCAGGGCTGAGCTCTAGGACCCAGAGAAAACAGGATGGAACCAGGAGCTGAGGCAGGGACCAAGCCTCAAGGGCAGAGCTATGATGGAGGACAGCAAGGGACTGGCATTCCTCCACGCCCAAGTATTCCACACACAGGCTGACGGCAACAGGCACCAGTCCAGACCTTGGCAGGAGGACCTGCACCCACACACGTACTGCCAGCCTCAATCAGGGTGAGCTCTGGGCCAGCTTCTCAAAGTGTCCTCTGCAGGCTGGTACTGGTCTGTAAACTGTTACCCAACAGCAATGAGATAAGGACAGAAAATTGAGAATAAGTGCTTAGAAACTTAGAGCAATTTGGCATTGCCTTGACATTTTTGGAAATGTAGTTTTATTGCTGTTGAATCTTCTCATAAAATATTTTGGCTTGCGTTTTATATGCCTTTTTTAAGAAGTCATTTTTCTAGTAATCCATTTTGATTGTATTTTACGAGTACTTGTTTGAAATAAGTTGGAAATTACACACACACACACACTCAACATTGGTTGTTTACCACCAATAGGGCTCTGGAGGACCACAGTGCAGGTGGCAGGGAGGAGGCTTCTGGACACCCAGGTGTGATCTGCCAGCTTTTCCAGCAGAGGGATTGCATACGACTGCCTGAAACACGAAGGCCAGGTGCCTAGAGGGCAATATGATGCATGGGCTCCATGGTGAGCTCTTCGGTACCCTGCTTAACACCCAATCACCTGCCCTGCCATAGCCTTAGGGATGGTCCCATCTATCAGATGATAAAAAGCATGAAGTATAAGGCTCTCAAGGGCATGCCTTCCCTCACCACCGCTTTCCTGCTTAATTAGGCGTTTCCAGTTTATCTGCACTTCCTCAGTGCGTAACAACCCAGAGCCGGGATGCATGCTGGGTGGCAGGGTAAAGCATGCCCAGTGGGAGATACTGCTATCCATAACCCACAAAGGGGAAGTTTACTACCCATGCTGTACAAGCAGTGCCCACGCTGCTCATGGACAGTACAGAAGGCTGTTCTGCATTCTTTTACTCACTCGTGCCTCCAGAAAACCCCATGAGACTAAGATTGTCACTCTTGCTTTACCGAAAACCCAAAGTTGGCTCAGAGAGGCATGTACAGGGTAATGAGTCAAGTGCAGGCTTTGGAAGTCAGACCTGTATTCAATTCTCATCACTAACCAGCAGGGTAACCTTGCAGTTACTTAACTTTCTGGGCTTGAGTTTGCATATTTGTAAAATATGGATACTAATACCTTCATCACAGGGTTCTCATAATTAAGTAGTTAGAGCAATGTCTGAAAAACACCTGACACTTAGCACCTACCTGGCCCAAAGTTCCCAATAAACACTGACTTTAAAAAGGGGGAGGGGAGGGGGAGACAGGAGCCACGGCTAAGGCATGAGAAAGCTCTAAGGACAGGGATTAAAAGAACATAACGTCAAGAACATTAAGAAGGAAAAATACAGAGTAAAATAAAAGTAACTGACATGAGAAGAGCAACTGTGGCTCAAGTCATGCACCACATGTTGTAATGCAATTTAAAAAATCATCCTGTTTACAATCAAATCATCAAAGGGCTGGAAATTCAGAATTAAGCAAGTTTATTTTTTTTGACCCTCCTGAATCTAAATTCCCTCTTCTTATTTTTATTACACATACACACTCATCAGAGCTCCACATAATCAACAGTATTTAGCGAAATGTGACATTAAAATATAATTATGGATGGAACAAAAACAATTTAAGAAAGCAATTAAAATGATTTCCCAAGCTGGAGTACATTTGTTTTATTTCAGATGTTTACAGTAATCAAAGTACAAAACCAAGCACTGTCACGGTCAAGAGTAACAGGAGCCACACACTTCTTATCTTCATATTATGTATTTCAGGGTGTGCGTATTTCATACTCTGTATGAATGGGGCATTTTTTGAAGTACCAACTTAAATTAAACAGGTATTTATTGGAAAGAGAGAAATTAAAATGATGAAGATTGATTCTACACTGTTTTCAGTATTAGCATTAATATGCCAAACTATCCACTCAAATATTCGAAAAGCTTCTCTCTCTTTAAAATAACATGAAGTCTTGCTAGATCTCAAATAGAAGTTTTCAAAGAGACTTGGCCCCATTATTTCCAACACAGGAGACGAAAAACTAAAACGGACAGTCCTGAGCAAGACCATCACTAGGGCTAAGGGATGTGCGATGACAACTTAGAATGACAACACCCTTTCCTCTTAGCCTGACGTCAGGGAGGTCGGGAGGTCAGGTTCCTACCTACCAGAACCTCAACAGAGCACAGAAGTGCAAGACAATGGCCCCAGTTTTGAACAGAGGGTCACACAGGGGACTTCCTCTACAGAAGAGGTGGCGGTCAGCTTGGGCCTTAACTCAGCCAATTGTGTTTACAGTAAGAAAAACTCAGAAGCCCCAAAGACCCAGTGATGGTCCCAGGAGATGGCAGCTAGAGTGGTAAGCTGAGATACAGAGAAACAGAAGAGCATTTGGTGCCCAGGCGAACAGCTCTGGTGACCTCAACAGCCTCTAAAGCATAGCTTTCCAGCCTTGGACAGTAACGGAGGTTCACCAGGCCGGCCTTGACTCAGTAAGGACAGGTGTGTGTTCTGCATAGTCTGCGTAAGAAATAAGCTCTTCAGAAGAACTCTACAAACAAATGAAGTAGAGGCTTGAGTTAACCACTAAGTCACTTGGGCAATTCATCACACAATAACTATACTCATATTTTGAACTTCGTTGTTTTACATAATTAATTCAGCACAAAGGATAACATGCACATGCTACTTGCTTCAGTTCCAAAGATAATAGTATAGATACTTATACTACATTTTATATTGTTTTTAAGAATCTTTTGGGGTTTTCATAGGATAATGATTACTTTTAAGATTTCCAGTCTTGTGTGGTTAGATTTTTTTTTTTTCCTTGTTGAGATACTTAAATGAAACCCAACGTTTTATAAAATGTCTTGGAAGCACTTTGCATTTGGGACACAAAGAATTATAATCCTCATAACAATTCTCACAAGGTGTCAAATCCAACTTTTACCGTGGGTGGATTCTTACAAGTTCACAGAGTAACTAGGGAGAATTGTGTAGCAATTAAAGCAATTAAAAGCAAATCCATAACTTTTTCTTTAGAGTCACTGGTAGTATTTCAGTTGAGTCAAGATACTTCTCTTTTACTCACAAGCTTTACATACTGAAGAATGTTGCCCCCGAAATGACCATAAGACCACCTTCCCAGCCTTTCGTACAACTTGCTGTTAACTGAGTGTTCGCACCCTCCTGGGAGAAACTTATAGATGTTCTCTTAAAAGTCAAAGATAAGTTAACTAATGGGCCCAAAGTTACCTTAAGTTTAAAAAGGGCAAATGGCAGAAAAATAAAAACAGAGGAATGGTCCTGTTTTTGTAAAAAGAATAAAGTGAGGATTGTATGTAGAAACGAAAATGGATCTGTCACTATGGATAAGGAGTAAGTAAGGAGTCACTATTCAGGAAGGACAAATTCCAAATTGCTAATGGTGGTTACCTCTAGGGTGGGGCTGCAGGAGTAGGTTATCAGGGAGAGAGACTTCATATATATGCATGTATGGGACAAATGGGGAAACAAGTATGTATATGCATATATATGTTTTATATATATGTATACTATTTAACTGATGATCGTATGGGTGACTTTTACTTTACTGTTTGCATTTCTCAGTTTTGTGAAAACATTTTGTTTAAAAGTAGGCCAGCAGATGAAATTTCTGAACACCTAATTTCATTTGGTTCTCAACAAAATCTCCCTCTCTCCGCCCCCCATCCCTTCCTCTCTCGCTCTCCCCCACCCTTCCCTGAAACACTTTTATTGGACTTTTATTGGTATCACAATCTGCACGGCTTAGGTAAGGTATGCTTTTGGGCACTCAGGTCTATCAACTGCTAAGATCCTAACTACTGATGTTTTCATAAAATATTTAAGTTGTAGATCTTCCAACTATGGCATCGAAATATTCTTTATTTTTCCGTCTATTATTTCTCAGTAAGCATTGTGCCTTTTCTAATTATTTGATGAGGGTAATCAATTAAGATATTTGATAAAATCAAATTAATCCTCTAACTTTACGCTTAATTGGAAAACTTAATGTCCCAGAAATGTCAAGGTGCTATTTGTTTCTCCATGTGTCCCATATATTTAGCAGGGAACATGGCTGTGTTGCCAGGAAGACTACCACCATAGCTCATAGCTGCAAACCCAGTGCCTAGCATGGCACCTGGGACATGTTCAATACTCAATTACTATTTGTGGAATGAATGGATGAATAATTGGCAATCTGTGAACATGTCTACAGGAAGGCAGCAGGAAGTAGTGGAAAGAGCATGAGCTTTGGAATGAGATAGATCTATGTCTGAATCCCAGCCCTGCCGTGTACTAGCTACATGACCTTGAGCAAATGATTAACTTCTCTGAACATCAGTTTCTTTACCTGTTAATGGGGATAACAATACCTCCCTACTTTATCAGGTTTTTGTGAGGATCAATTGAGATAATACACATGTACCTAAACATTAGCATTCATTAAAAGGTAGTTCCTCCTTTTTGTGGATACTTAAACTATTATCTAGAGATGGAACCATCTAGCACAACAATGTGTTTATGAAAATCAAAATTTATTATTTTTTAATATTTTGTCCACCTAGAATGCCTTTTGTCCTATTTCTTCCTATCAAACCCAACCTCAAGGTCAAGCTGAACCACTGTCTTTGCCTCAAAGCTTTTATCCCCTACTCCCACTCCCAGCCAAAAGCGAGTTATTCTCCCTCAACGAGCAGAGTATCCCACCTCTCTTACAGAATGACTTACATTGTTGAGTTAATAATCATTTCTACCTGTGATGCCTCCCCTCCTAGGCTGTCAGCTCCCTCAAGGACAAGGATAATTTCTGGTTCATGACTGCATCCCTCAAAAAGCAATGTTTGTTTGTTTGTTTGTTTTCGCGGTATGCGGGCCTCTCACTGTTGTGTCCTCTCCCGTTGTGGAGCACAAGCTCCGGACGCGCAGGCCCAGCGGCCATGGCTCACGGGCCTAGCCGCTCCGCGGCATATGGGATCGGTTCATGATTGCATCCCTCAAAAAGCAATGTTTGTTTGTTTGTTTGTTTGTTTTTGCGGTATGCGGGCCTCTCACTGTTGTGTCCTCTCCCGTTGTGGAGCACAGGCTCCGGACGCGCAGGCCCAGCGGCCATGGCTCACGGGCCTAGCCGCTCCGCGGCATATGGGATCTTCCCAGACCGGGGCACGAATCTGTGTCCCCTGCATCGGCAGGCGGATTCTCAACCACTGCGCCACCAGGGAAGCCCAAAAAGCAATGTTTGTAGTGCCTTCCAGGTAACAGATGTTTAGGAAATTTTTAAAAACTAAATTAAGAAACTTGATCCTATTTTCTCATAGGAAGAATGATATAATAGGCTATTACATACCTGTTCAAGAAACTGATTTGAAACAAATTACAGATAAAATTAACAGGATAGAAACAAGGATTCAATAACTATTAAAAATAACTACACATTAATAAAATAAAAAATACCAAAAAATAACTATACAAATGGTAAAATTAGGCTTCAGCTTCCATAAAATGTATGTTAAAATGGGAGCTATACAATACATTGATCACACAGGCTTCAGCACAGCACAAAGACGTATCTGTAAACAAAAAGAAAACTCTGCCCTATCATACATTTGTTCCAACTCCTACAACCAGCTATAACAAATACAAAGCTTTCGTATACATAGAATGATTTGGATGAGCTAGTTTCCTTAAAATGATGCCTTCTTTCTCCCCCACCTTATAATGACCCTTATAGCAAGCAGGCCATTCAAAACCACTCCACTGCCTCTATCTTGCCTTCTCACCCTTTCCTTCCCAGCACAGAAAATCCTTAGTCACCACTTCAGTATGGCGCTTGCTGGGATCTCTGGTTATTTTTGCCCCCTTTATATGGTGCCACACCCTCTCAACCACATGTTCTACTCTCAACTACCTTTATTCCTACTCCCGGTCTAATAATAGACAGTAGTGCTTACTGAGCACTTACTGCGTGTCAGGCACCGTCCTAAGTCCTTCAAAGATCACGTTCCAGCCGCGGCCTTGCAGACGGTGATTGGGAGCACAGAGAGAGTGGTAGCCCAAATCACACAGGGGCCCAGGTGGGCAAGGAAGTCTTTCCAGAAGGAGGTTTTAAAGGACAAGTCAGTCAAAGAAGAGACAGAAGGAATCTCATGTACTTGGGGCACTGAGCTATGAAAAAACAGACCACATGTCTTTTGATAATAAGTCAGCCAGCTGTGCTATGACAGTCCCGGGAGACTGGATAGCTGAGAATATTACAACAACCAGAGTCAACCGACGTTACTTGGGTATTCTCTCTGGAAAGCACAATTACATTGACTTATTTGAAGCCATTACCCAGTCTAGCCTTAACCTGTGAATTAATACGTATCATAACATTTTAGAAGTTTTCTCTTAATACAGCCCATCATATTCCTATGACTGCTGTTCCACTCCTCCCTCCAGCCTCTCCCCGCTAGTACCGTGGCTCCCCTGACCTCTCCACTCAGCAGGGAGCCAAGCCAACATCTCATACTCATGGATAGCAGGGGGACGAGGTTCAGACCAGAGTTCTCAAATTTTAACTTGTATACACACCATGGGGGGATCTTGTTCAAATGCAGGTTGGGTTCCTTCGGTCTAAGGATGGGGCCCAGGAGTCTGCATTTCTAATAGGCTTTCAGGTGCTGCCGTTCCAAGGACCACACTTTGAGTAGCAAGACTCCGCTTGAGCAGATTCTGCAAGTCACACTGACTGGAGTGACACCTCCCTCCCCCACATACCACCTGAATAACCTGCTCTGAGCCCCAGTTTTCTCATCTTAAAATGTGAAGCGGCTGCTGTGAACATTCGGTTAGAATGTATAGGAAGCATGTGGTACCTGGTCAGCCTTCCAGATATGGTGGCTCTGGGACTTCCCTGGCGGTCCAGTGGCTAAGGCCCCACGCTCCCAATGCAGGGGGCCCAGGTTTGATCCCTGGTCAGGGAACTAGATCCCACATGCATGCGGCAACTAAGAGTTCACATGCCGCAACTAAAGATCCCATGTGCCGCAACGAAGATCAAAGATCCTGTGTGCTGCAAATAAGACCCGGCACAGCCAAATAAATTAATTTTTTAAAAAAAGGAAATGGTGGTTCTTACCGGTAGTAGTGAGTACCTTTGGGGATGTCCAGCCACTGCCTTAATGTCTTTTCCTTTCACTTCCTTCCACCTATTCTTTTTTTAAAAAAATAAATTCATATATTTTATTTATTTAATTTTGGCTGCACTGTGTCTTCGTTGCTGTGTGCGGGCTTTTCTCTAGTTGCAGCGAGTGGGGGCTAACCTTCATTGCGGTGCATGGCCTTCTCATTGTGGTGGCTTCTCTTGCTGCAGAGCATGGGTTCTAGGTGTGCAGGCTTTGGCAGTTGTGGCACACAGGCTCAGTATTTGTGGCTCACGGGCTCTAGAGCGCAGGCTCAGTAGTTGTGGCACACGGGCTTAGTTGCTCTGCAGCATGTGGGATCTTCCCAGACCAGGGCTCAAATCCATGTCCCCTGCATTGGCAGGTGGATTCTTAACCACTGCGCCACCAGGGAAGCCCCCAGAGTTAACTTTTAAAAACTCATGATGACTATATACATTTTGATGTTTTATTTTTTATCAACGTTTTGCAATAATTATTACTTAATGCCTACCAAACTTTCTTATTCAAGAAGACTCTTTAGAGAGAAAACTAAGAAAACAAGGACTAAGGCTATAAATGGCCCTACAGAAATTTGTAAGTGAACTCTTTTTCAGCCCATTCAGAGGCTTCTGCATCGGAGACTGTGAAATGATTTGTTGCATGAACTTAGTTACTAAATATGATCTTCATCTTTTAAAGTTTTATTGTTAACAATTCTCCCTAGATTTATAATGTTGTGTAATTCAATGCCCAATAAACCATTCTATAAGTTCTGCAGCAATATGTATTTCTCCACATTATGAATTCCTAGTAAATAAAAAGAGGAGAGGAGCCTCAAGATGGCAGAAGGGTAAGATGTAGAGATCACCGTCCTCCCCACAAATACATCAGAAATACATCTACATGTGGAACAACTCCTACAGAACACCTACTGAACGCTGGCAGAAGACCTCAGACCTCCCAAAAGGCAAGAAACTCCCCACGTACCTGGGTAGGGCAAAAGAAAAAACAGAGACAAAGAATAGGGACGGGACCTGCACCAGTGGGAGGGAGCTGTGAAGGAGGAAAGGTTTCCGAAGGAATCTCATGTACTTGGGGCACTGAGCTATGAAAAAACAGACCACATGTCTTTTGATAATAAGTCAGCCAGCTGTGCTATGACAGTCCCGGGAGACTGGATAGCTGAGAATATTACAACAACCAGAGTCAACCGACGTTACTTGGGTATTCTCTCTGGAAAGCACAATTACATTGACTTATTTGAAGCCATTACCCAGTCTAGCCTTAACCTGTGAATTAACATGTATCATAACATTTTAGAAGTTTTCTCTTAATACAGCCCATCATATTCCTATGACTGCTGTTCCACTCCTCCCTCCAGCCTCTCCCCGCTAGTACCGTGGCTCCCCTGACCTCTCCCCTCAGCAGGGAGCCAAGCCAACATCTCATACTCATGGATAGCAGGGGGACGAGGTTCAGACCAGAGTTCTCAAATTTTAACTTGTATACACACCATGGGGGGATCTTGTTCAAATGCAGGTTGGGTTCCTTTGGTCTAAGGATGGGGCCCAGGAGTCTGCATTTCTAATAGGCTTTCAGGTGCTGCCATTCCAAGGACCACACTTTGAGTAGCAAGACTCCGGTTGAGCAGATTCTGCAAGTCACACTGACTGGAGTGACAGCTCCCTCCCCCACATACCACCTGAATAACCTGCTCTGAGCCCCAGTTTTCTCATCTTAAAATGTGAAGCGGCTGCTGTGAACATTCGGTTAGAATGTATAGGAAGCATGTGGTACCTGGTCAGCCTTCCAGATATGGTGGCTCTGGGACTTCCCTGGTGGTCCAGTGGCTAAGGCTCCACGCTCCCAATGCAGGGGGCCCAGGTTTGATCCCTGGTCAGGGAACTAGATCCCACATGCATGCGGCAACTAAGAGTTCACATGCCGCAACTAAAGATCCCATGTGCCGCAACGAAGATCAAAGATCCTGTGTGCTGCAAATAAGACCCGGCACAGCCAAATAAATTAATTTTTTAAAAAAAGGAAATGGTGGTTCTTACCGGTAGTAGTGAGTACCTTTGGGGATGTCCAGCCACTGCCTTAATGTCTTTTCCTTTCACTTCCTTCCACCTATTCTTTTTTTAAAAAAATAAATTCATATATTTTATTTATTTAATTTTGGCTGCACTGTGTCCTCGTTGCTGTGTGCGGGCTTTTCTCTAGTTGCAGCGAGTGGGGGCTAACCTTCATTGCGGTGCATGGCCTTCTCATTGTGGTGGCTTCTCTTGCTGCAGAGCATGGGTTCTAGGTGTGCAGGCTTTGGCAGTTGTGGCACACAGGCTCAGTATTTGTGGCTCACGGGCTCTAGAGCGCAGGCTCAGTAGTTGTGGCACACGGGCTTAGTTGCTCTGCAGCATGTGGGATCTTCCCAGACCAGGGCTCAAATCCATGTCCCCTGCATTGGCAGGTGGATTCTTAACCACTGCGCCACCAGGGAAGCCCCCAGAGTTAACTTTTAAAAACTCATGACGACTATATACATTTTGATGTTTTATTATTTATCAACGTTTTGCAATAATTATTACTTAATGCCTACCTAACTTTCTTATTCAAGAAGACTCTTTAGAGAGAAAACTAAGAAAACAAGGACTAAGGCTATAAATGGCCCTACAGAAATTTGTAAGTGAACTCTTTTTCAGCCCATTCAGAGGCTTCTGCATTGGAGACTGTGAAATGATTTGTTGCATGAACTTAGTTACTAAATATGATCTTCATCTTTTAAAGTTTTATTGTTAACAATTCTCCCTAGATTTATAATGTTGTGTAATTCAATGCCCAATAAACCATTCTATAAGTTCTGCAGCAATATGTATTTCTCCACATTATGAATTCCTAGTAAATAAAAAGAGGAGAGGAGCCTCAAGATGGCAGAAGGGTAAGATGTAGAGATCACCGTCCTCCCCACAAATACATCAGAAATACATCTACATGTGGAACAACTCCTACAGAACACCTACTGAACGCTGGCAGAAGACCTCAGACCTCCCAAAAGGCAAGAAACTCCCCACGTACCTGGGTAGGGCAAAAGAAAAAAGAAAAAACAGAGACAAAAGAAAAGGGACG
>NC_041221.1:78272363-78273020 GCF_002837175.3 Physeter macrocephalus | reverse complement strand
GAGCGCCGCCACAGGGGCGCGGAGGGCAAAGCGGAGACATTCCCGCACAGAGGATCGGTGCCGCCCAGCACTCACCAGCCTGAGAGGCTTGTCTGCTCACCGGCGGGACGGGCGGGGGCTGGGAGCTGAGGCTCGGGCTTCGGTGGGACCGCAGGGAGAGGACTGGGGTTGGCGGCATGAACACAGCCTGAAGGGGCTAGTGCGCCACGGCTAGCCGGGAGGGAGTCGGGAAAAGGTCTGGAGCTGCCGAAGAGGCAAGAGACTTTTTCTTCCCTCTTTGTTTCCTGGTGCGCAAGGAGAGGGGATTAAGAGCGCCGCTTAAAGGAGCTCCAGAGACGGGCGCGAGCCGCGGCTATCAGCGCTGACCCCAGAGACGGGCATGAGGCGCTAAGTCTGCTGCTGCCGCCACCAAGAAGCCTGTGTGCGAGCACAGGTCACTGTCCACACCTCCACTCCTGGGAGCCTGTGCAGCCCGCCACTGCCACGGTCCTGTGATCCAGGGACAACTTCCCCGGGAGAAGGCATGGCATGCCTCAGGCTGCTGCAACGCCACGCCGGCCTCTGCCGCCGCAGGCTCACCCCGCATCCGTACCCCTCCCTCCCCCCGGCCTGAGTGAGCCAGAGCCCCCGAATCAGCTGCTCCTTTAACCCCGTCCT
>NC_041221.1:78269322-78272302 GCF_002837175.3 Physeter macrocephalus | reverse complement strand
GGGGTCAAATCCAAAGCTGAACCCCGGGAGCTGTGCAAACAGAGAAGAGAAAGGGAAATCTCTCCCAGCAGCCTCAGGAGCAGCGGATTAAATCTCCACAATCAACTTGATGTACCCTGCATCTGTGGAATACCTGAATAGACAACGAATCATCCCAAATTAAGGAGGTGGACTTTGGGAGAAACAATATATATATTTTTTTCCCTTTTTCTCTTTTTGTGAGTGCATATGTGTATGCTTCTGTGTGTGATTTTGTCTGTATAGATTTCCTTTTACCATTTGTCCTAGAATTCTGTCTGTCTGTTTTTGTTTTTGCTTTTTAGTATAGTTTTTAGCACTTGTTATCATTGGTGGATTTGTTTTTTGGTTTGGCTGCTCTCCTCTTTTTTTTATTATTACTTAAAAAAATTTTTAATAATTATTTTTTATTTTAATAACTTTATTTTATTTTATTTTACTATATTTTATTTTTTCTTCTTCTTTCTTACTTTCCTTTTTTTCTCCCTTTTATTCTGAGACATGTGGATGACATGCTTGGTGCTCCAGACAGGCATCAGGGCTGTGCCTCTGAGGTGGGAGAGCCAAGTTCAGGACACTGGTCCATAAGAGACCTCCCAGCTCCACATAATATCAAACAGCGAAAATCTCCCACAGATCTCCATCTCAACGCCAAGACCCAGCTTCACTCAAAAACCAGCAAGCTACGGTGTTGGATACCTTATGCCAAACAACTACCAAGACAGGAACACAATCCCATCCATTAGCAGAGAGGCTGCCTAAAATCATAAAAAGGCCACAGACACACCAAAACACACCACCAGACGTGGACCTGCCCACCAGAAGACAAGATCCAGCTTCATTCACCAGAACACAGGCACTAGTCCCCACCACCAGGAAGCCTACAAAACCCACTGAACCAACCTTAGCCACTGGGGACAGACACCAAAAACAATGGGAACTACAAACCTGAAGCCTGTGAAAAGGAGACCCCAAACACAGTAAGTTAAGCAAAACGAGAAGGCAGAGAAACACACAGCAGATGAAGGAGCAAGATAAAAACCCACCAGACCTAACAAATGAAGAGGAAATAGGCAGTCTACCTGAAAAAGAATTCAGAATAATGATAGTAAAGATGAACCAAAATCTTGGAAATAGAATGAAGAAAATACAAGAAACGTTTAACAAGGACCAGGAAGAACTAAAGAGCAAACAAAGAGTGATGAACAACACAATAACTGATTTTAAAAATTCTCTAGAAGGGATCAATAGCAGAATAACTGAGGCAGAAGGACAGATAAGTGACCTGGAAGATAAAACAATGGAAACAACTACTGCGGAGCAGAATAAAAAAAAAGAATGAAAAGAATTGAGGACAGTCTCAGAGATCTCGGGGACAACATTAAATGCACCAACATTCGAATTATAGGGGTCCCAGAAGAAGAAGAGAAAAACAAAGGGACTGAGAAAATATTTGAAGAGATTATAGTTGAAAACTTCCCTAGGAAAGGAAATAGTTAATCAAGTCCAGGAAGCACAGAGAGTCCCATACAGGATAAATCCAAGGAGAAACACGCCAAGACACATATTAATCAAACTATCAAAAATTGAATACAAAGAAAACATATTAAAAGCAGCAAGGGAAAAACAACAAATAACACACAAGGGAATCCCCATAAGGTTAACAGCTGATCTTTCAGGAGAAACTCTGCAAGCCAGAAGGAAGGGGCAGGACATATTTAAAGTGATGAAGGAGAAAAACCTACAACCAAGATTACTCTACCAGCAAGGATCTCATTCAGATTTGATGGAGAACTTAAAATCTTAACAGACAAGCAAAAGCTAAGAGAATTCAGCACCACCAAACCAGCTTTACAACAAATGCTAAAGGAACTTCTCTAGGCAGGAAACACAAAAGAAGGAAGACCTACCAAAACAAACCGAAAACAATTAAGAAAATGGTAATAGGAACATACAAATTGATAATTACCTTAAATGTAAATGAATTAAATGCCCCTACCAAAAGACATAGACTGGCCAAATGGATACCAAAAAAGCCCCTGTATATATGCTGTCTACAAGAGACCCACTTCAGACCTAGGTACACATACAGAATGAAAGCGAGGGGATGGAAAAAGATATTCCATGCAAATGGAAATCAGAAGAAAGCTGGAGTACCAATTCTCATATCAGACAAAATAGACTTTAAAACAAAGACTATTACAAGAGACAAAGGAGGACATTACATAATGATCAAGGGATCAATCCAAGAAAAAAATATAACAATTGTAAGTATTTATGCACCCAACATAGGAGCACCTCAATATATAAGGCAAATACTAACAGCCATAAAGGGGAAATCGACAGTAACACAATCATAGTAGGGAAATTTAACACCCCACTATCACCAATGGACATAGCATCCAAAATGAAAATAAATAAGGAAACTCTAGCTTTAAATGATACATTAAACAAGATGGACTTAATTGATATTTATAGGACATTCCATCCAAAAACAGCAGAATACACATTCTTCTCAAGTGCTCATGGAACATTCTCCAGGATAGATCATATCTTCGGTCACAAATCAAGCTTTGGTAAATTTAAGAAAATTGAAATCGTATCAAGTATCTTTTCTGACCACAACGCTATGAGACTAGATATCACTTACAGAAAAAAATTTGTAAAAAATACAAACACATGGAGGCTAAACAATACACTACTTAATAACCAAGAGATCACTGAAGAAATCAAAGAGGAAATCAAAAAATACCTAGAAACAAATGACAACGAAAACATGATGACTCAAAACCTATGGGATGCAGCAAAAGCAGTTCTAAGAGAGAAGTTTACAGCAATACAATCCAACCTTAAGAAACAAGAAACACCTCAAATAAAGAACCTAAACTTACACCTAAAGCAATTAGAGAAAGAAGAACAAAAAACCCCCAAAGTTAGCAGAAGGAAAGAAATCATAAAGATC
>NC_041221.1:78267360-78268068 GCF_002837175.3 Physeter macrocephalus | reverse complement strand
AGACACTGATGAAAGAAATTAAAGATGATACAAATAGATGGAGAGATATACCATGTTCTTGGATTGGAAGAATCAACATTGTGAAAATAACTCTACTACCCAAAGCAATCTACAGATTCAATGCAATCCCTATCAAACTACCACTGGCATTTTTCACAGAACTAGAACAAAAAAATTCACAATTTGTATGGAAACACAAAAGACCCCGAATAGTCAAAGCAATCTTGAGAAAGAAAAATGGAGCTTGAGGAATCAGGCTCCCTGATTTCAGACTATACTACAAAGCTACAGAAATCAAGACAGTATGGTACTGGCACCAAAACAGAAATATAGACCAATGGAACAGGATAGAAAGCCCAGAGATAAACCCAGGCACATACGGTCACCTTATCTTTGATAAAGGAGGCAAGAATATACAGTGGAGAAAAGACAGCCTCTTCAATAGTGGTGCTGGGAAAACTGGACAGGTACATGTAAAAGAATGAAATTAGAACACCCCCTAACACCGTACACAAAAATAAACTCAAAACGGATTAGAGATAAATGTGAGGCCAGACACTATCAAACTCTTAGAGGAAAACATAGGCAGAACACTCTATGACATAAATCACAGCAAGATCCTTTTTGACCCACCTCCTAGAGAAATGGAAATAAAAACAAAAATAAACAAATGCGACCTAATGAAACTTAAAAGCTTTTGCACAGCAA
>NC_041221.1:78245156-78266300 GCF_002837175.3 Physeter macrocephalus | reverse complement strand
GTATAGCTGATTCACTTTGTTATAAAGCAGAAACTAACACACCATTGTAAAGCAATTATACTCCAATAAAGATGTTAAAAAAAAAAAGAAAGAAACACATCCTCACATTTACTATATCCTGTGAAAATACTAAGGAGAGAAGCCTAAGGAAAGGCCGAGTTCTCCATCTGATTAAAGACTGGTTTAATGTGTGGATCAAAAACCTTGTAGATGACTTTGAATAGGTTTTCAAAACCTTATTTCAATATTACATAATATTTGTAATTTGTCAAGCAGAATTATCCAGAGGAAAGAGATCCAAGAAATAATATGCAAAAAGGAGGGGAAAAAAAGAAACAGTAAACCCATGTTTCATCTTGGAGGGCTGAAGGCAGGGTCCTACAGACTTGAATTATGAGGTTAAGAAGAGAGAGGCAGTTGATTCTCATCATTCACAGTAGTTATGGTCTATAAAGTCACCACAAACACTGAATTAATAAATACTGAACCACTGCTCCTAAGGGAAAGCCAGGGTTAGGTTCCTGCGAGCCTCTTCTCATAACATTTTTGTCAACCCATCTATACATAACCTTGTTTTACGTGTGTTTCTGATGAAAGACATCTCATTTAATATGTTCTTGATTGATTAACATTGAACCCACGGCCAAGAGCACTGGAATTCATATCTGAATGAAGCTTATCTAACACACATATTTTCTTCATGAGGCACACCACAGCTTTCTTGCACTTAGGAACACTAGACAGCACTTCAGCACGATGCTTAGGGGCCCATTAAACAGTGAAATCACCAATGAAAAGCACCAAAATGTGAAAACATCAGACTAAGTAGACTATGAGACACGGACACTAGCTTACAGTCTGCGAGCAGAAACAAGAAGGCAGAGAGCCCCTCATTCAGCCTCAGCTGGGGACATGCACGTTGGAGGACCCAAAGTTTTCACTGCTCTGCCCATATCCACAAATGACCACAAAAGCAGTGCGAGTACTGACTTTGGGGTTACAAATAAATTTTAGGGAGTAGGCAGATACAGAATGCACAAGTAGTCAGGATTGACTGTACCTCTCTTCCACCTCAGGGACACTATTGCTACATGGCAGCTACTCAAAGGCACGAGGCCCCTCTGAGGCCCCCCACCATGCTGGGGTGATGTCCCCATATTCGCTGAGCAGCCCAGTCAAGGCAGAGTTTGAGCTGGGCTCTCCGAAAGGCCTTGGGAGAGGAGCAGTTCTCACTCCAGTTTCAGAGGAGGTACTTTTACCTGTTCCGCAGAAAAAAAAGGGCAAGTAGAGAGATTATTCTATGTCTACATATCTTAATCAAGGACAATGTGAATTATCTCAGAAGGGCTTGCAGTTTAAACTTCAGCCCATTTTCCCTGCAGGATATTTAATCTTGAGATAAGTGCCTCTTTATCAAGCATTCTGCCTTTTCTCATTAAATTCTGGAAAAACACCCAAAGAGCTACTCTCCTTATACTTTCCGAGCATGAACAAACACGGGATGAATCAGATGGAAGACATCCCTGAGAGAGAAGACACCACTTAGAAGGGCCACTTAACTAAAACAAATCATGAGATTTTCAAGAGGCCTACAATTTTGGAGAAAAAAGACAGTGATATTTTACAAGTGGAAGTTTTTAAAAATTCAAAGGTGGCTGATAATGTTAAAAAAAAAAAACCCATAAGCTTAGGACAATAAAAAATACAGGATTTCCCTGGTAGCACAGTGGTTAAGAATCCACCTGCCAATGCAGTGGACACGGGTTTGAGCCCTGGTCCAGGAAGATTCCACATGCTGCAGGGCAACCAAGCCCTTGCGCCACAACTACTGAGCCTGTGCTCTAGAGCCTGTGAACCACAACTACTGAGCCTGTGCTCTAGAGCCCATGAGCCACAACTATTGAGCCTGCGCGCCTAGAGCCCGTGCTCCGCTACAAGAGAAGCCCGCACACTGCAACAAAGAATAGCCCCTACTGGCCGCAACTAGAGAAAGCCCACATGCAGCAATGAAGACCCAACGCAGCCAAAAATAAATTAATTAATTTAAAAATATATATACAGTTTAAGAAACACTGATGAAGCTCAGAAATTGTGATATTAAAGACATTAATGAAGTAGTTACTAGGGTTGAACAAAAAAACTCAGCTCTGAGCTTTCTGGCAGCAAATAAGAAAGGAAAACATTTTGATACGTAAGTTTCATCAATAGATAAAAGCCAACACACCAGACCATCTCACCCAGAAGAATATGTTTTGTGGGTATTAGAGTCCAGCAGGTACTTATTGTGCCAAAATCACCATTATTTATGACGTCTTGGTTTCTGGGTCAGTTGATGTTCTATATGGCATCACCCTAGTCAGTCCACAAGTGTACCATGAGCTATTGCTAGATGGATAAGTCAATTGCCACAGTGACTCCTACATAAGGTAGAGGGCTAGAGACCCCCTCATGAGACATCTCACAAAAACACTATCAGCAGGTCACTAACAATATAAAAAAAAGAATCGGTTGACAAAAATCTGTAAGACTTGAAGATATAGAGACCTGCACAAGCAACCAGGAGAGGCCCATTTCAAACGTCAAAGATGCATTTCAATGCCAAAAGAATGCCCCTGGTAACAAACTACAGTAAGCTGAAGGTCTGATTCTTTCTTATTACACATTTGCTCCTGGGAACCAAGTTTGGACAAAATGGCTTATGGTTCACCTGGGTGAGCTGTTTTACCTATTGAACAAAGCTGATCTACTGTTGTATCTTACTATTAAGAGTGATAACAGGGCTTCCCTGGTGGCGCAGTGGTTGAGAGTCTGCCTGCCGATGCAGGGGACACGGGTTCGTGCCCCGGTCCGGAAGGATCCCACATGCCGTGGAGCGGCTGGGCCCGTGAGCCATGGCCGCTGAGCCTGCGCGTCCAGAGCCTGTGCTGCACAGCGGGGGAGGCCACAACAGTGAGAGGCCCGCGTAACACACACACACACACACACACACACACACACACACACACACACACAAAAAGACTGATAACATAATTGTACCCTGTAATAATGATTTTAAGGGCCTTGATTCTTTTCCAAATAAATGTAGGTTTGATGATTAAAAATAGTAACAATTATACACAGGACATAATGATAAACCTGGTCGTGTTCTCCCTGTTGAATATATCTAACTTTCTGGCACTTAGCACCACACTTCCCAAAACGGCCCCCACATGCCCCTCTTCTGCTACTCTTAGCAGACCCCTGCTCCCACTCACACCCCCATTCCCCAGGGTGCTAGGGTAATCTAGCTTCGTGGTCAGGGTATTCACACCTGGTTCATACCTGATGTGATTAGTAAGTGCTCATTTCCATTCTTAAAATTGTCCCCACTACAAAAAAAAAAAAGACAGTAACAAGTGTTGACAAAACTGTAGAGATATTGGAACCCTCATACACTGCTAACAGGAATGGAAATTTGTACAGCTGCTTTGCAAAACAGTCTGGCAGTTAAAGGTTAAACATAGAGTTACCATATGGCCCAGCAATTCCACTCCTAGGTATATACTCAAGAGAAACTAAAACCCATGTCTATATAAAGCTTGTACATGAATGTTAATACCATCATTACTCAGAGTAGCCAAAAAGTGTAAACATCCCAAATGTCCATAAAATGATGAAGAGATAAATAAAATGTGTGATATCCATACAATGAAATATTTTTCAGCAATAAAAAGGAATGAAGTTCTGATACCTGCTACCACATGAATGAACCTTGAAAACATTATGCTAAATGAAAGAAGCCAGACAGAAAGTGCCACACATTATATGCGTCCATTTATATGAAATGTCCCAAATAGGCAAATTCATAGAGACAGAAAGTAGACTTGTGTTTTTCCAGGGCCAGAGGTGGGGTGGAAGTGAGGTAGTGATCACTAATGCATAGGGGGTTTCTTTTTGAAGTGACAAAAATATTCTAACATTGATTATGGTGATGACTATACAACTCTGGGAATATACTAAAAACCACTTTAAATTAGTGAATTGTATGGTAGGTGAATTATATCTCAATAAAGCTGTTAGAAAAGGAATAATAAATCAAATAGTAATATAACAATAATAACCACCCCAATAAGGAAATTAGCTATATGGTCACTCTACATAGCACCAAATATGAGGTACTCAGACACCAATGGGGAAAAGGGGGCTTGGACACCTTTAGCAATGACATAAAGTAGTGATAAGCTAATTACCATATTTTCAAATCATCCGATTTCAATAGGTGGAGGAGAGAAGCAGGATCATGGGTTACTGTAATTTATTCTTTCAGTACAGAAAAATCCAATTTGTTTCCACGAAAAACTACTTACCAGAATCTAAAACAGCATTTCAGAAACATAAAGCTCTGAGTACTAAAGAGTAAAAACCTTTATTCACTTAAATATGATCCAAGGAAAAAAGGTTTTTATTTACTTAATATGTTGCAAGAAAGCACACTGTGACATTAGACTATATTATTTAACCTACTGCAAGACCAGCATTTGAATAAAATTTCACATTGATGTTAACTCACTGAAGACAAACATTTTCTATTCTCTCACCACTGAGCTCTCACTGAGTCTTTGCCCCCTTTTCTACTTGCGAGTAATCACTCCAAAATTCTCCCTGATGGCGTCTGTATGATCCACTAATCATTTTGCTTTGTTTTCTCCATGTTGCTTCTATTTTGGTGAAAGTTTACAGCACATGTCTTAGAGTCAATTAGGTCGATTTCTATGAAGTGACAACCATGCCCTTTCCAATCAGTCTCCAGGAGAGCCTTTAAAAATTACCATTATATCAGAGAAAAAAAAGAGTGAAGTCTTCTGTTGAGGATATTGTATCACATGCCAAGTGAAATGAAAAACTGACAAGTACTAATTCTTGTGAAATCAGTTGGAAGTGCCTAAGTGGATGGAGCAGGCACCCACTCCTAAACAGAGAGGAGCCTCCATCTTGTGGTTTGCAAAACAGATTTTGGGAGAGAAATCATGTGTCTCCTTCCAGTCCATCTGGCCTCCTCTGTAGGATGTGTCGTCATGGGTTACTGACACCAGTATGTTACAACAAGTATAGTAAAGACAGAAGTAGAAAACCAGAGGGCACAACTAATTCTGGACATGGAATAAGAAAGGTAATACAAGGCGCCAAATTAAATAAAATCAAAGTTTATTTTGCACACAAATACTGCACACAGATACACAGTGTCTACGTGTGATAAGGTATAACTATAAAGTATGGAAATCAATTTTTGTGTAAGGGGTATGTAATCAACACTGTTACTTTCTACTCCTCCATAATCATGTGTTTTGAAAATGAACACCAGCATGATGCCTCCAGCAGAGATTAGTTCTGCAATATTTCAGTAGGGGTTCAAAAGGAGACAGACACCTGTTTTCCTCTCTCAGTTCTATTTTTGCAAAATAATACTGATTATGCTTAATAGCCACATAGAGAGATTGTGGACAAGCTAATCAATGACCATTTTAGTACTAAAAAACAGGTTAAAAAACATATGGAGGCTCCTGTGTCTCCCTTTTTCTCTGTGTGCTCTTTATTCATCTGTCCTCCTGTTTCTCTCCATTTTCTGTCTTTTTAAATCTTTTTTCTCACCAGATGCTTTCACTAGCCCCACCCCCATTCCCACAGGCAGGATTTTTCCATCTTAACTGGACACAGTATAGAAATGGAGTATATTGTTATTATGTATACTGTATAAAGTAAAAAAGACATGCATTTCCTGCTACTCTTTTTAAGGCACAGTAGTCTCATTTTAAAAAAAAAGTATTTTGTGTACAAAAAATTGTAGCCTGACTTATTTTATCCTAAACAAAGATGTGGAGAGGAAAAATGGAAAACAGGAGACTGTCAGCAACCTGCAGAGGAATACCAACAAATGTTACATAAGAATAAAAACGATTTCACTGTGAACATAAGACACATCTGTGAATCCACACATGGAAAATCCTCTTTGCTGCTGAAAGCAAAGTTGGGGTAAATTTCTAAAAATTAGGCATAGGGCCCAGCCAAACATCTGGATTCAGAGGACAAGAGGACAGTCTTTCTCCCTCTTGCACACCCTTGCAAGGGACCTTACTGGAATCGACTCAGGCATCACCCAGCACATTACAAGTCTAGTGTATGCAGCAAACCCACTGGCTGAAAATCTGGGTGGCTCCCATGAAACAGAAAGGGTATCAGGCAATGAACAGACAGATACCCTCTAATATGAAGAGAGGACTGAGAGTCTAGTTGATAGCCATCAATTACACTATTTTGTTTAAATGCTAGTGATTAATTAGAAACAAAATGTTATAGGTGAGAGCAAAATGTAGAAAAATAAATGTGGTTCCCAGAGTCGTGCCGAACCATTATCAATCAATGCTTAACTTCATTTTGGTTTCCCATACGTATTAAAGAGAAATATTTAACAACCTCTCAGAAGGCCTTGAGCTTACATGCAGATCTGAAGGGATTAGAGCTGTCTTTTCCCCTCTCCATGGAGACAACATTCTCCCCATTGCATCTACATGGATTGTACGACCAGTTCTTTTCATAAGGACTGCAGGCTGGTTTTATTACCTTCCTGGGAGAATTCTAACAGGATGGCTTCTGACTTTTTTAAGCCCTTAGACTTTTTCTAAACTTTTTAAAGATGTCAGGCCATTTTAATTTCTGGATATTTAAAAACAACGAAATACAGCTATCTTTGAAACAGACAATCAGTGGTTTCTTCACAACCCCACAGAACTAAAGAACAGTCTTGATCAGTTGTTCCTAATTTGTTTCTCCATCTTTAGTCAATATTAGAACAGTGATAATTTCATTTTTTTTTTTTTTTACCACTTTTCTGATGAAGAAACAGAGTACTTTGGGAAAATGGACCAACAACTGATTAAGAAGTGAGCCTCAGTGGAAATCATTAATAAAATGCCTGAGAATATATTTTTTATTATGAAATTAATTAATAATCAAATCCTAGGAAACTGATATCTATAGAGGTACTTAATATTTCTTAATTTACCAAATCATTAAATTGTATATAAAATTTTTTCAGAAGCATTTACATAAATGGTGGCTAATTTTTAAATGGCACTTTTAAAAATGCTCCTTACAGAAAGAGGCCTCTTATTTTCCAAACCAGATAGTAAACTGATGAGCTGATTTCCAAGAAACACTTCGAATTAAGCAAGTTCTTAAATTTTTATAGTCATATTATAACTTTTCAAAAGATTCTTAAACAAAGTAGCTTTTTTTTACATTTCATTTGTATAAATAAGTGTAAATGAGAGCTTTATTCGTATACTCAAACTTTTTTGCACGTGTAACAGGATATTAAGTGGCCGAAAGCTGAAATAAAGTCACCGCACTATAGAGGCTCATCTGCAGAAGACCTGACAGCGGGTAACCAAAGTACTCCATGAGAGAAGGTATTTAGTAACCAAGGAAACGTTAAAAAACCCAAAAAGGCCCAATGTCCCATTTTTTGCCTCTCATTCTCTCTGCCCAGACCCTGAGGAACCAGAAGTCTGTGCGGGAGGGGGGTGGGGCAAGGAGAGCAGAGATAAAGGCCACACAGCTTTTCTCAGCTGCAGGTTTTCAAGACAAGGTCAGCCTTGAGCTGAAGGAAGCATAGAAGCATTGAATTGGATGATGGGGGATGGGAGTTTTGATTAAGATCGGATTTGGCTTTTTAATAACAGAAAACGAGACTCAAAATCTATGACAGATCCCTGAGATATAATCCAGAGACGCAGAAGAAAGAGCTAACAGAACAGGTTTGAAAGAGGTGATGGGAGAGAAACAAATCTGTTTCCCTGACGGTATCCTATCAGGTCCAGCCTGTTCTTTAATGTGTGGGGCTCTTTGTCATCTATTGTTTTCAGTTTTAGGCCATGGAGAAACCTAAGAGCCACCTAATGATTAAATATTAAAGTTACGGTATGAAGTAAACATTTTTGCTCCCCAATCCTGTTTTGTGTTTTTGTAAACCCCTTACCATTGTCCACAAGGTCTTATTCAATCAAGCCCCTGCCTGCCTCTCTGGCCTACCATGGACCATGACTCAACTCACTCTGCTCTAAACATACTGGACTGCTTTGGGTTCTTCCAACAAGCAAACTCTTCCTGACCTCAGGACCTTTGCATATACCTTTTCTTCTGCCTGGTACAGTCTTCTCTAAATTATTACTGAGAAAAAGGTGTGGAAATCTCTGGCTATAAATGTAGATTCATCTGTTTCTCCTTTCATTTCTATCAATATATTTTGAAGTCCTATTATTACGTGTAATCTTTTAGTATTGTCATAGTCTCTTTATTTTTTAAAATATTTATTCATTTATTTGGCTGCATGGGCTCTTTGTTGCAGTCCACGGGCTTCTCTCTAGTTGTGGCGTGTGAGTTTTCTCTCTCTAGCTGTGGCGCGGGCTCCAGAGCGTGTGGGCTCTGTAGTTTGTGGCAGGCAGGCTCTCGTTGAGTAGAGTGAGCTCCGTAGTTGTGGCACACAGGCTTTGTTGTCCCACGGCATGCGGGATCTTAGTTCCCCAACCAGGGATTGAACCCACGTCCTCTGCATTGGAAGGCAGATTCTTTACCACTGGACAACGAGGGAAGTCCCTGTCATATTCTCTTGATTCATTGGCACCTTTTTGATTATGGAATGATAATATTTATCACTGGTAGTATTCTTAGTTCCAAAATTCATTTTGATATTAATATAGCCACTTCAGCATTTTTGATTAGTGTTAGTATGGTGTATCTTTTTCTATCCTTTTACTTGTAACCTATTTGTGTCTTTATATTTAAGGTGGGTGTCTTGTTGACAGCATATAGTTGAGTCTTACAGTTTCTTTTATCCAATCTGATCATCTCTGCCTTTTAACTGAGGTGTTTAGACCACTGACATTTAATGTAATTATTGATATGGTTAGGTTTAAACTATCAACTTGCTGTTTGTTTTCCACTTGACTCCTCTGTTCTTGGTTGCCACTTTCCCTCTTTTTCTGCCTTCTTCTGGATTTACTGTTTTAAAAATATCTTCACATTATTTTATTAGGTCTCTCTCTCTTTTTTTGGTGGTTGATTTAACTTATCAAATTCTTTGTCCACTGTTGTTCAATTCATTTCTATTACCTTAGCACCTGGAAAAATGCCTCAAACCTAGTTGAGGTTTAATAAATTGTTGTTGAATAAATTGATAACAGCACTAAGAAAAATACCAATTGTGGGCTCAAAATATGGAATATTCTGGTTAACTGAATTTCTAATCAAATGAGGATTATTTAGAAAACGATATGCTTCAACGCTTTTTTGGTTTGAGATATTTTCTAAAATGTAACAATTGGCAGGATTCCCTGGTGGTGCAGTGGTTGAGAGTCCGCCTGCCGATGCAGGGGACACGGGTTCGTGCCCCGGTCCAGGAGGATCCCACATGCCACGGAGCGGCTGGACCCGTCAGCCATGGCCACTGAGCCTGCGTGTCCAGAGCCTGTGCTCTGCAACGGGAGAGGCCGCAACAGTGAGAGGCCCGCGTACCGTAAAAAAAAAAAAAAAAAAAAAAAAAAAAAAATGTAACAATTGGCTCTTCATGTCTTACAAATTTCGTGTACTAGAAATAACTTTTTGTTACCTCATTTTCATCATTCTGAACACCTGTGATGTTGATGTCTGAACACAGAAATGGCAGAGAAGGTACAGAATGGAATAAACCTGTACTGAGCTCAGGACAGACCATAGAAATTATTTATTTAGTTTCTCTTTTATTGAAGAAAATCTTAATGGGGCATGCTTTCGCTGTAATATGACTTTGTCCTTAACACAAAGAGGAAAAAAATTCTTTCAGTTGTGGAAGACTAAAGGAGCATATTTACTGTATGGATAAATACAGTAAGAGGGCAAAAACATTTCTGTGTCAGACTCATAGAAGACACTACAGAATTTTAGAAATGAAACTGAATCAAGTGAGATTACAATAAGAGCAGTAACGCACTAGTAAATGTTGAAGGCATAATGAAATTGCCCACACACTTAAATGCAGTCAGGGCATGAAAAGTAGACCAAACAATGCATTAGAACAGCTCCCACAAGGGCTACACTTCTTTTGTGGTACATAAAAACATGACCCCATCATTGCTTTCATGGATTATTTCCAGTTTACGATTCTCTAGCAAAAACTATTCTGACGATGTGAAAATAAATTGATTATTGTAACTAATAATTAAATGATGATAAAAGGCAAATAATTATAAATAATCATTCCTGCAGAGGTAAAGGACACTCACGAATTTAAATCATACCTTGTCTGAACTAAAGCTTTTAAAGAGTGATTAATAACAAATACAGATCACCTTCTAAATCTGCAAATCCTGGGACGAAGAGAACCCTCTATAAACTGAAAAATTTCAAGTAATCAGCTGAACTAGCATTTTCTCTGTAAACCACAGCAATGATGAACATCATTAGCCAGTAGGTATTTTCATGGAACTTCTGGAAGATGGGATAAAGGGATATCAAACAGAGTCCTTGAGCATTGGTCTCTTTAGGGCTTATTTCTCCCTCATGATTGGGTTCTACTGGTGTGACTGTATACAGTACTTGTATTATAATATTTATTTTACAATCAGCATTGAGCCTGTGTGTGTATGTGTGTGTGTGGGGGGGGATATATGTACATATGCATACATAGATCTACAGAGGAAAATAAACATAAGTATAGTCCTTCATTTACTAACAGGAATATAGAACCCCTCCTGATACCACTAAACTCCTAATCAAACACATGCCAGGTCCCAAGTTGATCTATATTATCTACACCTATACCACCTATTCCTTCCCAGCATAGTCAGACAGGCAAAAGGAAAAAGTAAATACTCAAATTAGAAATCAACAAGGAGATCCCCAACTTCCTATCTCTGAACTCACTAAATGACTCTAAAATAAGGAAAACAAGAGTAAGCCTTTTCCTGAGGCCTAGAAAGCATGGGACAGCTGAGGCCTGGAGTTCTTAAGAGGCTAGAATTGGTCCTGGCTTTGTAACCTGTGGTATATGACATGAGAGGGCCAAGAAGGCAGACGATGTACATCTATACATGCATGGATATGCATGTGTGCCCATGTGTTCTGGGGAGGGGGCCTGCATCCCCCAGTTTACTATGAAAAGTCCTATAATTGGAGGGCCCACAATTCTGCTGGACCTAGAGAACTGTTATGTGTTAGTCCTTACAGGCTGGAAAAGGCTGGTTCACCCACCCATTCATGTCAAGGCTGGAGAATAAAGGCATTCCTCAACCATCACTGGAACAGGTATGGTTCCTTCTCCTTTTTGACCAAGGGTGGCCCCTAGCAAGGACTACCAGGTCTTCCAGCCCCTTCAAGCTTGACACTGCCTGAGAGCCTCCATAGCCTCAATGTACTGGTGCTGAGGGCATCTGCGTTAGAACAGGCAAAGAAAACCTGCAATCCCTGAAAGGGGACTCGGCCCCTAAGGGGAAAAGACCAAACAAATTGGATGGGTCTCACTAATAGAAGAGATGAAATAAAACATTAAAGAACAGATGAATGCAAATACTCAAAGTGATGTAATTAAAACAAAAAATATTTACTGAAACTAAAAAAGTATTTTTAACTTTTTTCAAACTTTAAGGGGCTTCCCTGGTGACGCAGTGGTTAAGAATCCACCTGCCGATGCAGGGGACACAGGTTCGAGCCCTGGCCCGGGAAGATCTCACGTGCCACGGAGCAACTAAGCCCGTGTGCCACAGCTACTGAGCCTGCGCTCTAGAGCTTGCATGCTGCACCTACTGAGCCCGCTACTGAAGCCCACGTGTGTAGAGCCCATGCTCCGCAACAAGAGAAGCCACCGCAAGGAGAAGACCGCGCACCGCAACGAAGAGTAGCCCCTGCTCGCCACAACTAGAGAAAGCCCGTGCGTGGCAACGAAGACCCAACACGACCAAAAATTAAAATAAATAAGTAAAAATTTTAAAATATGTATTGTAACAAATCGTGCCACAACTACTGAAGCCAGCGCACCTAGAGCCCATGCTCCGCAACAAGATAAGCCACTGCAATGAGAAGCCCACGCACGGCAACAAAGAGTAGCCCCTGCTCGCTGCAACTAGAGAAAGCCCACGCGCAGCAACGAAGACCCAATGCAGCCAAAAATAAAAATAAATTTTAAAAATTTTTAAATAACTTTTATTCACTTTATTTTATTTTTTGTTTTTTTCTTCCAGTTTTATTGAGATTTAATTGACATTTTTTTAAACTTTTAAAGTTCAATAACCTAACTGAAAGAGAAAATTCACTCCCAGGAACAAAATTAGTCTGGAACAGGAGTTGGCAAACCTCCTGTAAAGGTCATTAGTAAATATTTTTGACTTTGTAGGCCATATAGTCTCGGTTAAAGTTGCCCAACTTAGCCATTGTAGCATGAAAGCAGCCATAGATAATACATACATAAATGGGTTTGGCTGTGTTCCAATAAAATTTTATTTATAGAAACAGGCAGCAGGATGGGTTTGGCAAGCAATCTGAAGTTTGTAGATCCCTGGTCTAGAAGGTCAAATTAAAAAATCTATCACAACACAGGAGAAAAAAATGAAAAAGAAATAGATCCAGATATAAAAATGAATAGTCTTCCTCTATACTAACATTAACCTTTAAAAAATAAAAAGCCAATTCCATACATGATAGCAACAAGTTATAAAACCCTGAAAGGAAACTGATAAATATTAAGAAAATTATACATTTTTAAACTAATATTTAAACTTTAATGCATAAAATTCCAATCCAAATTCCAACATAGTTTTTAGGAGAAATGGAAGCAATTATTTTAAAGTTCTTACGGAACAGTACATTAGCACTGCCAAAAAAATTGCAAAATAAAGAATGGTGAGGGGAGATTTTCTCCACCAGATATAACCGTATTGTAAAGCCATGCAATGGTGGCATGCCCATGAAGTCTGCCTTGCCTATAGCATAACTAGGAGACGGAGTATACTAGAAATTTCAATTAATACACAAGGAGGGAAATGAACATCTGAAAGTAGCAGAAACCTTTTCAGAAAAGAGAGTCAGGTGGCCACACCTGGTTCTGGCAGCAGAACAGATGAAAATTACCTCCAAAAAGAGCTTCCCACCCTGAGTGTGGAAATACTGAAAACAAGTCTGATGCTTGGGCACCAGGTAAATGAAAGGAAGGGCCAGAAAGTCAGTGGGACCGAAGATGGAGGTCTTTGGAGACATCACTTCTGGAGGGAGGGAGGCGAGTTGGAGGATTGCATCCCCTGGATGCTTGCTGGTGAAGAGAAAAAAAGAAGCAAGCCAATAGAAATTAAGGGTCCTTTGGAAACAAAAGCGATTCACAAAATCAGAAGACACGTCCACCTTTCCCTCTCTTCCCAAAAGGCACCATTTATTAAAGAAACTACTCTTCCCTGTACCAAGAAGACACACACAAACTGAGAAACCTAGCGGGCATTCAGCGTTGCCTACACAGAATCACCAGCTATTGCTGGTCACAGCGATGAAAACATAAGACACTTCAAGATGAACAGAAAAATGCAGGCACACGTGAAATCAATCAATGCTGCAGAATTTATAGTGATGAAAAGAAATTAATTCCAATTATGATTCTTTTCACTTCAAGTTACAATGAATGTTCCAACCATTATTTAACTGTATTTCAGAAGTAGCAACTAGATACAAAAGAAAAACAAAACAACTCAGATAATAAAGATAAAAGATCAGCTCCTTTCTGAGAAAGGCAGAAGGAAACTAAGTGCATCATTACACACCTGGCTTTGGGGGTTTGCTGTAACAATACAATGACTAGAGAAAAGAGGCAGTGAAAAACCCATTAGAGACAGGAATCTTAAAAGGGAGCACCAACCTATCATTCTTCAGAGCAATTATTTCAATTTTTTTAATGACTGAATTTTCTAAATTGGAAAGCATTTGTTCAAATCGTTCTGAGGCCTTTTCTATCTACTTTTGAGACAGTTTTTCACTGTGATTCTTTTCTGAACCCAATTCATACTTAATTTTAAAATTAAGAGATTCACAACATCCAAGGTATCTCTCAATTTCTAAAGACTTAACACTTAAAGTTCTTTCAGGGAGTTCCATCATATATAATCTGGTTGCTAAGCAACAGGATTCTTTTAGAACTGTAATCACAATAGATAAGGACTGGATCTGAAAGGTACATTGTAAAATTTTTCAAGTAAAGATACAATTGTATAGATCATTCTAGTTATTGATCCCACACAAATTTCCAATGCCTTATTTCTTTTTGGTAACCTTTTAGGCTACATTAATGAAAAGAATATGATGGCATACTTCATATCATGGTAACTAAAACCCATAAAATATAGAATACTCAAACTTCATTAGAGTCCATTCTACAATCATATTAAATCCATTCACTTAGGAATTAGGCATATGTCAATTAAAATAAGAGAAAAATATTTTCTTTTCCTGTTATGCATTGTGTGACCAATGATATCATGATATCAAGATTGCCCTCCTGTAAGGTTCAATACCAAGTTTCACATCAGGGCTGTGCAATTACAATATCAGGTGTCCCCAAGATTTTCCTCCAAAATTTTTGCTCTAGTCTTCCAGCCCGCCTTTGGAGGATAATGTCAAATGAAGAATGTTAAAACATAACTACGTTCACTGTAAGTTGTCTTTATGCCAATGAAATTTCAAATGACTAAAATAAATATATAAATGGGGCAATCTTCAATTTATCTTTCTCTCATCGTTGGAAGATTTCTCTAAGAAGCAGAATGAAAATTTTAATATTTTGAGTGGCTTTTGCCAATCATTTTGAAGACTTATGCTTTGGAGACAGGAATTTGGAATCTGAAGATGTGAAGGGGAAAAACTGTTAAGAAAAACATATAAATAACAACAAACAGCACATCTCACCGTCAATTATTTTTCTCTCCACCCTCACTTGTATTAACAATTAATCAGGTGCCTCCAGGTAAAAAACATACTTTGCCATTGGTACCTGACTACTGCAATACCTTATCCTTTAAAATGTATACCATTTATGATAAGATTGCAACACACTTGGAACTGTTGGAATTGTTTTCTTCATAATTACTTTGAGCCAACATATTCATATACGAAAATACAAACTGCCCTCAGAAGTGCCCTTGATGTTGCTCTAACCCAGATATTTACCCAGTGAGCCAGGAGCCTGCTGCCTGCTCCTTGCACATTGAGTAACCTGCTTGCTGCCTTTTCTGGGCCTGTGTTTATAGAAAAAAAATCACTTCTATCACTTAAACGATATTTGCTCTCTAAAAATACGATGCTTTACTCAGTAATTGGATAAGATTCATAAGTGGAGAGACTAGACTTGGTAACAAGTGACCTCAGTGAAATGGCTGAAATAGAGAATTATCTGCTCAAATTCTAATGCCTTGAAGATGGTAACAGAAAAAATAATGGAAATATTAATCAGAAATATTCTTCTTTTCTACTAAAGCACCAGTTTTCAATCATCAAAAACTTCTCACTCCTCAAAGTCTACCTCAGCCAGAAAGAAACATGAGATGGTTACATCTACACTTCCCTTCCAAATAAATAAATATATGCCACCCCCTTTCCACTCATGCCCCAAAATGTGCAGAAAAATGGCTCCCAAAAGTATCTTCCTCAAACAAACAACAAACAATAGGGCCACCGACCTTGTATCAAAGTCAGACACTCTAATAGTGGGACAGTAGGAAACTAAGGCCAACTTTCACAAGTACAACTAAAAGTACTGAATACTGAAAACATCCTCTTAAAAGCCTCAAAGAAGTATCGATAGTGTGAGGAATTACCAGGCCCAATTCTAGAACCTCAGAACCAGTTGGGTAAATGTACTACCCAGGAGCATTTGCTAATTTAATATAAAGAGCTGTGAAACTGAGCTTCCTATTTTAACAGCTTCAAGGGGAAATGGGGACTAATGTAAAAGCCAGGGCCCACCAAAGGTAGAAAACATAGTGAACCGCTCTCGGCTCGTCTGCAGCCCCAGCAGGCTATGACTGGGGGAAGGAGTGAACCCAAAGTGAGCCATCCTTGGGCAGACTTGCAACTAGTTTGCATCAACTAGGTCATCCAGGGAGTGTCAAGCCTCAAGCTCAGATTAAACCAGTTACCACCTCCACCCCCCACCCTTGGCAGAAGTGAAAGAAAAGCTCTGTGAAGGATAACCAGGCACATGTGACAATATAAGTGAGAACCAATAGCAACAACAGAAAAAAATATAGCCTTCAAATATTGAAATTATCAGTCATGGACTCTAACACAACTATACTTACAACATTCAAAGAAATTAAAAACAAAGCCTAAATTTTCAGTAGGGGAATGGGAAATGATTTTCTTTAAATGATTTGGCAGACTTGATAAAGAACCAAATAAAAATTCTAGAATGAAAGAAGAAAGTAATAATCAAAATCAATAAATCAGTGGAAGGATTTAACAGCTGATAAGATATAAGCAAACAGAGAATTGGTAAACCACAAGATGTCAGAAAAACTATGCAGAATGTATCACAGAGAGACACAAAGATAAAAGAGGTGTGGCGGAGGCAGTGAGAAAGTCTAACATACATTTACTTGGAGTTCAGGGAAAGGAGTGAGAAACTGAGGGAGAAGCATCATGTAAGGAGGTCATACCAGAGAATATTTTAGAACCAATGAAAGACATCAATCCATGGACTCAGAAGGACTTACAATTCTCAAGCAGTATAAATAAAAAGAAATCCACACCTACACATACCACCGTGAAACTGCATAAAATCAAAGACAAAGAAAATCTTAAGAGCAGCCAGAGGGAAAAATACGGATGACCTCCAAAGAAATCATCCTCAAAGTAGATACTTCTCAGCAGCAACAAGGGAAGCCAGAAGACAGTGTGATGATATGTTCAGTATGTTGAAAGAAAATAACCACCACACTAGAATTCCATATGCTGCAAAAATATGCTTCAAGAGTGAAGGTGTGAGCAACCTAGGTGTCCATCAACAAATGAAAGGATAGAGAAGATGTGGTACATATATACAATGGAATATTGCTCAGCCATAGAAAAGAATGAAATAGTGCCATCTGCAGCAACATGGGTGGACCTAGAGATTATCATACTAAGTGAAGTAAGTCGGACAGAGAAAGACAAATAATATATGATATCACTTATATGTGGGATCTAAAAAATGATATAAATGAACTTAATTACAAAACAGAAACAGAGTCACAGACATAGAAAACAAACTTATATATGGTTACCAAAGGGAACGGGGGAGGAATAAATTGGGAATATGGGATTAACAGATGCACACTACCATATATAAAATAGATAAACAACAAAGGAGTTACTGTATAGCACAGGGAACTGTAGTCAACATCTTGTAATAAACTATAATGGAAAAGAATTGAAAAAAAAGAATATAGATATATGTATGTGTGTGTGTGTGTGTGTGTGTATGTACAACCAAATCACTTTGTGTACACCTGAAACACAATATTGTAAATCAACTATACTTCAATTTTTAAAAATAAAGGTGTAATAGATATTATTAAACAAAAATAGAGTTTGCCAAAGAAGACCTGCACCAAAGGAATTAAGGAGTGTTCTTCAAGCAGCAGAAAAATGATCCCAGATGGAAGGAATATAAGAAGGAACAACAAAAGTGGGACATATGTGGGTCAACATAAATAATACTGACTTCAGAATGCATTTATAGTATCTCATGGGGTTTACTATGTACAGGGAAATAACATACAAGACAACAGCAGCAGGCAAGTCAAAAGGGAGATAACCCTTCTAAACTCTTGGAGGCAGGAGCCATGCTGATACAGTTTAGACTTTCTAACATTTCAGGTGCCTCTTCTGATTTCTCTGGTAACCAAGTAAAGAAAAGAAACGCACTACTGGGAGGGAGGGATCAAATGATTTTTTTAATGTAATCCATCTAAAAGAAGGCAAGAAAGGAGTGAAACATAAAACAGATGGGACAAACAGAAAACAAAAAAAAAAGTGGTAGATTTAGACCCCAATATATCATTGATTACATTAAAATATAAATAGAATAAAAGAAAGTTGGTACAATTCATGGAGGCTTTAAAGTTATTCTAAATTCCAAAGTTCGCCTCACTCTCCTGTTTAACCCCACCTTTATTAGAATAACATTTAAATTCCTCGGCACAGCCCCTTGTAAAGGGCTGCCCACCTCTCCTGCCTCAAATTTTACCCCTCATGGTGCTCCCACAGCTACATGTGGCTCGTGGCTACCATACAGGACAGGGCAGCTACAGATTCTATCTGAGGGGCTGTTAAACATTCACTGAGATCTAAAAGAGGAGAAAAACTTTAATGACACTGAATGTTTTGAGATTATCTTGGTAAACTTTATTTGAAATATCCTATCACTGGATAATTAAGCAACTATTGTCCAATTTCACAAGAGCAGAATCACATCTGTTTCATTCTTTTTTCCATTCTTGATACAAAACACAGTGCCTGGCACATAACAAGTGCTCAGCGGATAATGAATGCGTGAACTATGTTAATGTGGGACTCTGGCCAACTAATGATTCTCATTGGCCTACATTAACTTGCAAGTATGTAAATTAGGGCTGATGGCCTGAACATGCTAATACCAATATTCTCCATCTTCTCCGGACAGGACCAACACAATGGCTATCACCAACCTAGCTGACTGTCTACACTCTCTTTGTGGGGAAGGCTATATTCCTAGGAACTTTTCACGTATTGAGTCATTTAATATTCCTAACAACTCTGGGAGGGAGGTACTATTACTATTCCATTTTACAAACAAGGAAATGGAGGCACAGAAAAGGTAAGAAGAACTTGCTCAAGGTTAAACAGCAAACAAATGGGATATGAACCTAAGTAGTCTGACTCCAAAATCCATGCTCTCAGCTACTATTGCTAGACAGCTTCCCCAGCTTTCAGAACGGTCTGTAAGAACCCATAATGTGGGGATCGAAGGAAGATGGCGGAAGAGTAAAACGCAGAGATCACCTTCCTCCCCACAGATACGTCAGAAATACATCTACACGTGGAACTGCTTCTATAGAACACCCACTGATTGCTGGCAGAAGACCTCAGACCTCCCAAAAGGCAAGAAACTCCCCACGTACCTGGGTAGGGCAAAAGAAAAAAGAGAGACAAAAGCATAGGGACGGGACCTGCACCAGTGGGAGGGAGCTGTGAAGGAGGAAAGGTTTCCACACACTAGAAGCCCCTTCAAGGGAGGAGACTGCGAGTGGCAGAGGGGGGGAAAGCTTCAGAGCCACGCAGGAGAGCGCAGCCACAGGGGTGCAGAGGGCAAAGCGGAGAGATTCCCGCACAGAGGATCGGTGCCGACCGGCACTCACCAGGCTGAGAGGCTTGTCTGCTCACCGGCGGGACGGGCGGGGCTGGGAGCTGAGGCTCGGGCTTCGGTCCGATCGCAGGGAGAGGACTGGGGTTGGCGGTGTGAACACAGCCTGAAGGGGCTAGTGCGCCACGGCTAGCCGGGAGGGAGTCCGGAAAAAATCTGGAGCTGCCGAAGAGACAAGAGACTTTCTTCCCTCTTTGTTTCCTGGTGCGCAAGGAGAGGGGATTAAGCGCACCGCTTAAGACAACTTCCCCAGGAGAACACACAGTGAGCCTCAGGCTGGTGCAATGTCATGCTGGCCCCTGCCGCCGCAGGCTCACCCTGCATCCGTAGCCCTCCCTCCCCCCGGCCTGAGTGAGCCAGAGCCCCTGAATCAGCTGCTCCTTTAACCCCGTCCTGTCTGAGCGAAGAACAGATGCCCTCAGGCAACCTACACGCAGAGGCGGGGCCAAGTCCAAAGCTGAACCCCGGGAACAAAGAAGAGAAAGGGAAATCTCTCCCAGCAGCCTCAGAAGCAGCGGATTAAAGCTCCACAATCAACTTGATGTACCCTGCATCTGTGGAATACCTGACTAGACAACGAATCATCCCAAATTAAGGAGGTGGACTTTGGGAGCAAGATACTTTTTTCCCTTTTTCTCTTTTTGTGAGTGTGTATGTGTGTGCTTCTGTGTGAGATTTTGTCTGTATAGCTTTGCTTTCACCATTTTTCCTAGGGTTCTGACCATCCCGTTTTGATTTTTTTTACTTTTAAAAAATTTTTCTTCTTAATAATTATTTTTTATTTTCTATTTTAATAACTTTATGTTATTTTATCCTCTTCCTTCTCTCCTTCCTTCCTTCCTTCCTTTCATTCTTTCCTTCTATTTTTTCTCCCTTTTATTCTGAGCTGTGTGGATTAAAGGCTCTTGGTGCTCCAGCCAGGCATCAGGGCTGTGCCTCTGAGGTGGGAGAACCAACTTCAGGACACTGGTCCACAGAAGACCTCCAGCTCCACGTAATATCACATGGCGAAAATCTCCCACAGATCTCCATCTCAACACCAAGACCCACTTTAAAAAAATTTTTCTTCTTAATAATTATTTTTTATTTTCTATTTTAATAACTTTATGTTATTTTACCCTCTTCCTTCTCTCCTTCCTTCCTTCCTTCCTTCCTTTCATTCTTTCCTTCTATTTTTTCTCCCTTTTATTCTGAGCTGTGTGGATTAAAGGCTCTTGGTGCTCCAGCCAGGCATCAGGGCTGTGCCTCTGAGGTGGGAGAACCAACTTCAGGACACTGGTCCACAGAAGACCTCCAGCTCCACGTAATATCACATGGCGAAAATCTCCCACAGATCTCCATCTCAACACCAAGACCCAGCTTCACTCAAAAACCAGCAAGCTACAGTGCTGGACACCCTATGCTAAACAACTAGCAAGACAGGAACACAGCCCCATCCATTAGCAAAGAGGCTGCCTAAAATCATAAGGCTACAGACACCCCAGAACACACCTCCAGACGTGGACCTACCCACCAGAAAGACAAGATCCAGCCCATCCACCAGAACACAGGCACTAGTCCCCTCAACCAGGAAACCTACTCAACCCACTGAACCAACCTTAGCCACTGGGGACAGACACCAAAAACAAAGGGAACTACGAACCTGCAGGCTGCAAAAAGGAGACCCCAAACACAGTAAGATAAGCAAAATGAAAACACAGAAAAACACACAGCAGATGAAG
>NC_041221.1:78242708-78243524 GCF_002837175.3 Physeter macrocephalus | reverse complement strand
AGAAATACAAAGGATCATGAGAGATTACTACAAGCAAGTATATGCCAATAAGATAGACAACCTGGAAAAAATGGACAAATTCTTAGAAATGCACAACCTTTTGAGACTGAACCAGGAAGAAATAGAAAATATGAACAGAGCAATCACAAGCACTGAAATTGAAACTGTGATCAAAAATCTTCCAACAAACAAAAGCCCAGGACCAGATGGCTTCACAGGCAAATTCTATCAAACATTTAGAGAAGATCTAAAACCTATCCTTCTCAAACTCTTCCAAAATATAGCAGAGGGAGGAACACTCCCAAGCTCATTTGACGAGACCACCATCACGCTGATACCAAAACCAGAGAAAGATGTCACAAAGAAAGAAAACTACAGGCCAATATCACTGATGAACACAGATGCAAAAATCCTCAACAAAATACTTGCAAACAGAATCCAACAGCATATTAAAAAGATCATACACTATGATCAAGTGGGGTTTATCCCAGGATTGCAAGGATTCTTCAATATACGCAAATCAATCAATGTTATACACCATATTAACAAACTGAAGGAGAAAAACCATATGATCATCTCAAAACTGCAGAGAAAGCTTTCGACAAAATTCAACACCCATTTATGATAAAAACCCTCCAGAAAGTAGGCACAGAGGGAGCTTTCCTCAACATAATAAAGGCCATATATGACAAACCCACGGCCAACATCGTCCTCAATAGTGAAAAACTGAAACCATTTCCACTAATATCAGGAACAAGACAAGGTTGCCCACTCTCACCACTCTTATTCAACATAGTTTTGGAAGTTTTAGCCACA
>NC_041221.1:78230952-78241016 GCF_002837175.3 Physeter macrocephalus | reverse complement strand
GGAGGGAGGGAGACGCAAGAGGGAAGAGGTATGGGAACATATGTATATGTATAACTGATTCACTTTGTTGTAAAGCAGAAACTAACACACCATTGTAAAGCAATTATACTCCAATAAAGATGTTAAAAAAAAAAACCCATAATGTGGCTGAGCAATGCTACTACAGATGACTATTTAATCAGGAGTACCTATATTACGTATTTTTATAACGACCTAGAAAGAAAATACATCTCACGATATTCAGCCAAAATGCATTTGCAGAATCATGGTATGACTCCTGTAGCCCTTCACATCCTCTCCCTGCACCTGAGAAGAGGGTACCTGTTGGCACAGGAAACCGGGCTTGTTCTCTGGAGGTGTCAGGGAAGCCCGAGCCCACTAGTGAACCAGCCTGAGAAGTCAGTGCAAGAACAATTATGAACCATCCAAAGCTGTAAAGAGGCTCAGACCTCCCACACCCCACCCAGACTGTGGACCTTGGAAACAGAGCTATCAAGATGGATAGCTCAAGCTATCTGCCTTGGGCAGGCAAGAATGCAGGTTATTGCCACATGGGAAAGCAAAAAACCTCTTCTGCTTTCACTAAGAGAGAGCCAAGTTGATGAAGAGGGGAAGGCACGCTAGCACCTCAAGAGGACTTGTTCATTAAGCAGCAAAGATAGACATTTTACCCTGATCCCCCATCCTCATACAGTTAGCAGCAGGAGGGCCTTGCCTCTTCCCTGAATCATCAGAGAGGGAACAAGAAAAGGGGAGTAATTGGGCCCCATCAACAGTGAGCAAGGATTTCTGACTCATATGACCTTGTTTCAATTCCCAACTTTAAAAGAGAAAAACCTTGAACAAGTTATTTTACTACTTATTTATTAGTGTCTACATCACAAGGTTGCTATGAAGACAAAAATACAATAAACCCACCTAAAGAGCCCAGCATGGAGCCTGACATCAAGCAGACATGCAATAAATGTGAATTTCTTATACTGCCTTCCAGTTTGATGAGAAAGAAGTAGCTCATAGGTGCACGCTTTTCCACTTAGATATTAGTTTTATTGTGTTGCTTGTGCTTATGCTGATTTCTTTTTAAAATGGAGGCAACTGAGAAAAGCAGTAATTATATAACGGGGATGGGTGCACACAGCCTGACCAACAGAAGGGACCTTCGTACACATCTTCTTATACAAGGCCTACACCAGCTTGTAATTGCTGTTTTTGTTTTCACAAACCTTCATGTTTTCCAAAGAATCCAATCCACGCTTGCAGACACTTCAGCCAAATGAGTTCTTTTGTGCTGAAATGCTTGCCTCCCCAAACTTAATTCTTGTAATTTTAATCAGTGGAAAATGAAGTGTTTCTAAAGTGGCATGCTTCAGGTGACCAAGAGCAAGCGGCCTTGACAGCTGATAGCCCAGATGCTGCTAACACCTTCCCCAACTCTTCTTATTCTCGTAATTGCTGCAAATGTGGCATGTTCCATCCCACACAATGGATGTGTTGCATCCCACACATCCATTACTTCAGAAAATGCTGTCAGGTAAATTAAGGACAAAGACAAACCTTGTTTCTAAATGTTCCTGATTTCTCCTTGAGTTACAGCACTTTATTTTGAGCTCTTTTTTGACACTTGGTAGATATGACCAAGATAGGTCAAAGATTCTGAATGATGTCCCTAAGTTTAAACGGCCCTTTCGAAGAGTCACAGGCCTGTGCTGGGGTTCAACTTTGCCACTCATACGCTGTGTGGTCTTACACACTCATTCAACCTCTCTGAGTCCAAATTTCCTTAACTTGCTCAATAACACAGCACAACTATGAGAATTAAAGTTTATGGTAAACATTTTATACAGAAAATAATTAAATGCAGTTTTTCCTGTTGTAAAAATATGGACCACTATACCTGCTACTTATTTGGATACAATTTATTAAGTATTAGTGGCATCATTTGGAGAATTCTGCTTCTGCTGTTGCAGATGTAAAGACCTTTCCAGCCAGATCCTAGTTATGTCAACAGATGAATACTGAGAAACCATGTGTATCAGTCAGCTCAGGATACCGTAACAAAAGCCACACACTAGGTGGCTCGAACGACAGAAATTTACTTTCTCGTATTTCTGGGAAGTCCATTTTTTTTTTTAAGATTTATTTATTTATTTTTGGCTGCATTGGGTCTTAGTTGTGGCACGTGGGATCTTCGTTGAGGCATGCGGGATTTTTCATGCGGCACACGGGCTTCTCCCTAGTTGTGGCATGTGGTTTTCTCTTCTCTAGTCGTGGCGCACAGGCTGCAGGGTGGGTGGGCTCTGCAGTTGTGGCACGCGGGCTTTGCTGCCCCGTGGCACGTGGGATCTTAGTTCCCTGACCAGGGTTCGAATTCGGGTCCCCTGCATTGGAAGGCAGATTCTTTACCACTGGACCACCAGGGAAGTCCCTGGGAAGTCCATTTTTAAGGTGTCATCAGATTGGGTTTCTGGTGAAAATCCTCTCCCTGGATTGCCACCTTCTCACTGTGACCTCACACGGCAGAGAGGGCCAGTGAACACTCTGGTGTCTCATCTTATATGGATACTAATCCTGCTGTATCAAGGGTCCACTTTTATGACCTCATTTAACCTTAATCACCTCCCTAAAGGCCCCAACTCCAATAGAGTTATGGTGGGGGACAGGGCTTCAACACATGAATTTTGGCAGGGACACAATTCAGTCCATAGCACCATGTTTGATGTGTGAATTTCCAGAGATTTTCTGGCATAATTGGATATCCCTTTCCCCACAGACAAAAGGATTCTGCAAGTGCATCTAAGGGGCTGCCTGGGTGGACATAACACCCTTTGCTTCATCACAGAGTAGACATGGAGTTTCTCCTGTCTTGACAACATATAGTGGGGTGAGGAAGGTTTTGTCACCCAAGGCCAGTGATTGTGTTGTGGATGGGGAAGAAACTGCAGCTCATTAAACAAGCTTATTTAATTTGGAGTTTCAATTTAATTATTGAGGATATAAAGCATCCCACTCAGAGTACAGCTATGCTCTCTCCCATGCTCCCTGTCCAAATAGGAAACTTCGAGTTTCTCTGCACCTTGGCCAAACAGCAATCACTATGACTCCAACCAATACTTGTTGGGAGCTAACCACAAACCCAGTACTGCTCTAGGCCCTTGGGATCCAACCGTGAATAAAACAGGCAACAATCCCTGACCTCATGGAGCTGGTGGTCTAGTGAACACTTATAACCCCTTCACTTTCCATCTCTGCCAAGAACCTTCTTTAGTTGCAGAGTCAGAGCCGGGTTTGGAAGGCCAGCTGTAACAGGGAGTGTCACTTCACCTCTCTGCAACTCTGTTTTTTTCAGCTCTCCAATGCGGAAGGGCCAGGTATGGCCTAGCTGTGCTGTTAACCCAAACAATGTCATGTAACATGCCTTGGATTTTTCTCTGTTTGCTTACTTGCAACCTCAGAATTTCCTGCATGGGTCCCTGGACAGCATATTATAGGGATGGGTAAATAAGGCAGCCAAGGGTAAGGGGCAGAAAGGAACCACAGTTGTCAGAATGAGGACATGAGTTCTACCTTAACTGAGGGAAATGAAACCTCTACAGAACACTGGCTCCCAGGGAGGCCATGTTTTAGCCTCGATCCAAGAGAGGGACTCATCCCAAGTGTCGTGACAACTCCTCCCCAAGATAAGTATACTGCAACTCTGCAGGGATTTCACGAGGATTAATGATGTTGTGAGTAGAAAACCTAGCCTAAGACCAGGCGTGTGGTATGTGGTCCATAAAATAGATAGTGATGAATATGTGGGGCAGCCCTCACACATGACATGGGCCACAAAGCAAGGCTCTATCTGCCCACAGGACTAAGGGTCATGGCTGTGGCCCCACAGGGCCAAAAGGGATGCAGTCATTGTGATATGATGTGGAGGGAGGTCCATGTGAGAACAACATAGCCCAAGTTTGGGCCCCAGCATATGACTGAAGTGCCAACATCATGGCTCTCAGTGGGGCCCTGGAAGAGAGCCAGGAGCCTTATGGAGGGGCTGGGGTAGGGAGCTGCTGGCCCAGGAGAAAGAGGAGAAAGGTATGCTTATGGGCCACCAGAGTCTGTGCTGGGGACAAAGGGTCTCAGGGGGCCAGAGAGTCTCATAATTCTGAGTGTGGGGTGCTACCCAAAGAGGCCAAGTTTTGGGGACTACTAGGGGCCTGCTGTACTTTGCCTAGAAAAAATGTCCATGACACAAGGATGAAAATTAATCATCTTTTTTGTGCATTATATTTATATGTAAAGCACTGTTTAAATATTTTGCATATAAATATAATCCTTATAACAACCTATGAGGTGGGAACTATTATTATCCCCATTTTACAGATACAGAAACAGAAGCACAGACAGGTTAAGTATCTTGGCCAAGGTCACACAGGCTGTCACTGGTGGAGTGGAAATTAAATCCAGAGCCCGAAGCACTCTTACCAGGGAGTACATCATGCTGCCTGATGCCTCACTCTCTGTTATAAAGCTTAGTCCCTCTCCTCCAGAAGTTCATCGTTCTCCAATCTCCTCCAGTAGACCATGGGCGGGCAAACTTTTTCCGTAAAGGGCCAGATAGTAACTATTTTTGGTTTTGCAGGCCACTTGGTCTCTGTCACAACTACTCCACGCTGCCATTGTAGTGTGAGATCAGCCACAGACAATATGCAAATGGATGAGTGTAGCTGTTTCATTGAAACATTATTCATGTTCACTGAAACTTGAATTCCATATAATTTTCACCTGTCACAAAAACATTCTATTCTTTTTTTCAAAAGAAACGTAGAAGTCTTTCTTAAGTCATAAGCTGTAAAACAATAGGCAGTGAGCTGGATCTGGTCCTCAGCTGCAGCTGGCAGATCCCTGCAACAGAAGCATGTAAGTATGGTCTGTGCTGTGTCCCCTGAGTGACACGCTCAGCCATCTTGGATCAACAAGGTAGGTCTGTAGATCAAGCATGAAGTGCAAAAAATGCATCAAACGACCTGAAAAACACTGTTGTTTTTATATTATGACCAGTTGAGGAGGAAAGAAAAGGTGATGGGACATCGCTAATCATCAGGGAAATGCAAATCAAAACCACAACGAGATATCACCTCACACCTGTCAGAATGGCTATCACCAAAAAAAAACAAATACCAAATGTTGACGAGGATGTGGAGAAAAGGGAACCCTCATATACTGTTGGTAGGAATGTACGAAGGTTTCTCAAATAACTAAATATAGAACTACCATATGACCCAGTAATTTCACTCCTAGGTATGTATCCTAAAAAAACAAAAACACTAATTCGAAAAGATACATGCACCCCCGATATTCACAGCAGCATTATTTACAAATTGCCAAGGTATGGAAGCAATCTAAGTGTCCATCAACAGGTGAATGGATAAAGATGTGGTATATATAAACAGTAGAATACTACTCAGCCATAAAAAAAAGAATAAAATTTTGCCATTTGCAACAACATGGATGGACTTGGAGGGCATTATGCTAAATAAGTCAAACAGGGAAAGACAAATACCGTAAGATATCACTTACATGTGCAATCAAAAAATACAACAAACTAGTGAATTAAAAAAAAAGCAGGGGAGGAGTCAAGATGGCGGTGTGGGAAGACAAAGAGTTAGCGTCTCCCCACAACCAGGGCGCCTGCCGGCTGCTGGTGGGGGACTCTGAACCCCAAGGAGACACAGGAGGAACCCCAGAGTGAACCGGTAGGATGTAGGGGGACCAAGGTGGGAGGAGAACTGGAGGCCAGACAAGATCAGCGCCCCTGAGGGCAGGGAGATCAGTAGAGGCAGATGGGAGGGACTCTCTGGGAGGAACGGGAGAGGAGTGGAGGGCGATCGCCTGGCCCACTTGGGCCAGGGAGCCTGCTGAGCTCCCAAGCCGGTTCCCCCCACCCAAAGCCCCCTCCAGGCTGCATGGGTCCTGGGGGCATAGGAGGGAGGCCAGGGAGATCAGGAGAGGCAGGCGGGAGGGGCCCTCCAGGAGGAGAGGCTGAGGAGCAGAGGGCGATTGCCCCACCCACTTGGGCTCGGGAAGCCTGCTGAGCTCCCAGGCCAGTCCCCTGCCCTGTAAGGCTCCCCCTCCCCCACCCCGGCTGCACTGGTCCTGGGGGCATACGAAGGAGGCCAGGGAGATCAGGAGAGGCAGGCAGGAGAGGCCCTCCCAGACCCCAGACCAGAGGAGCAGGAGAGGATAGGAGGGTGTTTGCACCACCCATTCAAGCCCAGGAAGCCTGCTGGGCTCCCAGGTGAGGTCCCCTGCCCTCTGAGACCAGGGGTAGGGGGCACACCTGGGCCCCTTCTGTTCCTTGAGCCTAAGCCCCACCCCCCACAGCCCCCAGGGCCTTTTCCAGCCCTGTGGGTCCTCAGCACTGGCCCCACCCACTGCCCAAACCTCACCCTTGCTTAGGCCCTGCTCTCCACAGCCAAGGCCTTCCCCCACCCTCCTTTTTTTTTCTTTTCCCTCCTCTTTTTTACTGTTGTGGTACTAATGTACCCTCCAGTTGTTGATTCATCTATATTTTTATTTTTACATTCTTTCTAACATATCTGCTAGTTTCCTAGTCTAATTTTACTTTTTACTTTGTTATTGTTCCTTTTTTTTTTTGGCCACCCCACACGGCTTACAGGATCTTGATTTGCGAGCCCAGGGTTGGGCGGAAGCTCCTGTGGTGGGAGCTCTGAATCTGAACCACTGGACTAACAGAGAGCCTCAGACACCAGGGAATATTCATGGGAGTAAGGTCTCACAGAGTTCCTCATCTCAGCACCAAGACCCAGCTCTACCCAATGGCCTACAAACTCCAGTGTTGGAAACCTCAGGCCAAACAACCAGTAAAACAGGAACACAATCCCACTCATTAAAAAAAAAAAAAAAATGAGATGGCAAAAAAATATGTCACAGATGAAGGAGCAAGGCAAAAACCTACAAGACCAAATAAATGAAGAGGAAATAGGCAACCTACCTGAAAAAGAATTCAGAGTAATGATAGTAAAGATGATCCAGAACCTCGCAAATAGAATGGAAGCACGGATTGAGAAAATACAAGAAATGTTTAACAAAGATCTAGAAGAACTAAAGAACAAACAAACAGAGATGAACAACACAATAACTGAAATGAAAAATACACTAGAAGGAATCAATAATAGAATAACGGAGGCAGAAGAATGAATAAGTGAGCTGGAAGACAAAATGGTGGAAATAACTGCCAAGAAGCAGAATAAAGAAAAAAGAATGAAAAGAAGACAACCTCAGAGACCTCTGGGGCAACACTAAATGCACCAACATTCGAATTATATGGATCCCAGAAGAGGAAAAGAAAAAGAAAGGGTCTGAGAAAATACTGGAAGAGATTATAGTGGAAAACTTCCCTAACATGGGAAAGGAAATAGTCACCCAAGTCCAGGAAGCACAGAGAATCCCATACAGGATAAACTCTAGCAAAAACACACCAAGACACATATTAAACAAACTAACAAAAATTAAATTCAAAGAAAAAATATTAAAAGCAGCAAGGGAAAAACAAAAGATAACATACAAAGGAATCCCCATAAGGTTATCGGCTGACTTTTCAGTGGAAACTCTGCAGGCCAGAAGGGAGCAGCAGGATATACTTAAAGTGATGAAAGAGAAAAACCTACAACCAAGATTACTGTACCCAGCAAGGATCTCATTCAGATTCGATGGAGAAGTCAAAGCTTTTCAGACTAATGGAAGCTAAGAGAATTCAGCACCATCAAACCAGCTTTACAACAAATGCTAAAGAAACTTCTCTAAGTGGGAAACACAAGAGAAGAAAAAGATCCACAAAAACAAACCCAAAACAATTAAGAAAATGGTAATAGGAACATACATGTTAATAATAACCTTGAACATAAATGGATTAAATGCTCGAACCAAAAGACACAGGCTAGCTGAATGGATACAAAAATAAGACCCATATATATGCTGTCTACAAGAGACCCATTTCAGACCTAGGGACACATACAGACTGAAAGTGAAGGGATGGAAAAAGATATTACATGCAAATGGAAATCAAAAGAAAGCTGGAGTAGCAATACTCATATCAGATAAAACAGACAAAATTGACAGTAACACAGTAATACTAGGGGACTTTAACACACCACTTACACCAATGGATAGATCATCCAAAGGGAAAATAAATAAGGAAACACAAGGTTTAAATGACACAACAGACCATATAAATCTAATTGATATTTACAGAACATTCCACCCAAAAATGGCAGAATACACTTTCTTCTCAAGTGCACATGGAACATTCTCCAGGATAGATCACATCTTGGGTCACAAATCAAGCCTTGGAAACTTTAAGAAAACTGAAATCATATCAAGCATCTTTTCTGACCACAACTCTATGAGACTGGAAATCAATTACAGGAAAAAAAACTGTAAAAAACACAAATACATGGAGGCTAAACAGTGCACTACTACATAACCAAGAGATCACTGAAGAAATCAAGAAGACCTAAAAAAAATAGAAAAAAATGACAACAAAAACACGATGACCAAAACCTATGGGATGCACAAAAGCAGTTCTAAGAGGAAAGTTTATAGCAATTCAATCTTACCACAAGAAACAAGAAAAATCTCAAATAAACAATCTAACCCTACACTTAAAAAAACTAGAGAAAGAAGAACAAAGAAACCCCAAAGTCAGCAGAAGGAAAGATATCATAGAGATCAGAGAAGAAATAAATGAAACAGAAACAAAGAAAACAATAGTAAAGATCAATAAAACTGAAAGCTGGTTCTTTGAGAAGATAAACAAAATTGATAAACCCTTAGCCAAACTCATCAAGAAAAAAAGGGAGAGAACACAAATCAATAAAATTACAAATGAAAAAGGAGAAGTCACAACTGACACTGCAAAAATACAAAGGGTTATAAGAGACTACTACAAACAATTATATGCCAACAAAATGGACAACCACGAAGAAATGGACAAATTCTTGGAAAGGTAAAATTTTCCAAGACTAAACCAGGAAGAATTATTAAATATAAAGGGACCTATCAGAAGTAATGAAATTGAAACCATAATTTAAAACCTTCCAACAAACAAAAGCCCAGGACCAGATGGCGTCACAGGCAAATTCTATCAAACATTTAGAGAACAGCTAACACCAAAACTTCTCAAACTCTTCCAAAAAATTGCAGAGGGAGGAACACTCCCAAATTCATTCTACGAAGCCACTATCACCCTAACACCAAAACCAGAAAAAGATATCACAAAAAAAGAAAATTATAGACCAATATCACTGATGAACATAGATGCAAAAATCCTCAACAAAATACTAGCAAACAGAATCCAACAGCACATTAAAAGGATCTTACACCATGATCAAGTGGGATTTATCCCAGGGATGCAAGGACTCTTCAATGTACACAAATCAATCAATGTGATACCCCACATTAACAAATTAAGGATTAAAAACCATATGATCATCTCAATAGATGCAGAAAAAGCTTTTGACAAAATTCAACACTGCCACCAGAAAACTACTAGAACTCATCAATGAATTTGGTAAGTTTGCAAGATACAAAATTAATGCACAGAAATCTCTGGCATTCCTATACACCAACAACGAAAAATCAGAAAGAGATATTAAGGAAACATTCCCATTTACCCTGCAACAAAAAGAATAAAATACCTAGGAATAAACCTGCCTAAGGAGGCAAAACACTTGTACTCAGAAAACTATAAAGCACTGATGAAAGAAAGCAAAGATGAACTAAACAGATGGAGAAATATACCATGTTCTTGGATTGGAAGAATCAATATTGTGAAAATGACTATACTACCCAAAGCAATCTACAGATTCAATGCAATCCCTATCAAACTACCAATGGCATTCTTCACAGAATTAGAACAAAAAATTTTACAGTTCGTATGGAGACACAAAAGACCCTGAATAGTCAAAGCAATCTTGAGAAAGAAAAACAGAGCTGGAGGAATCAGGCTCCCTGACTTCAGACTATATTACAAAGTTACAGTAATCAAGACAGTATGGTACTGA
>NC_041221.1:78227237-78230399 GCF_002837175.3 Physeter macrocephalus | reverse complement strand
AATGAAACAACAGACAAAGGATTAATCTCCAAAATATACAAACAGCTCATGGAGCTCAATATCAAAAAAACAATCCAGTTAAAAAATGGGTGGAAGACCTAAATAGACATTTCACCAAGGAAGACATAACAGATGGCCAAGAGGCACATGAAAAGATGCTCAACATCACTAGTGATTAGAGAAATGCAAATCAAAATTACAATGAGGTATCACCTCATGCCAGTCACAATGGCCATTATCAAAACAGCTAGAAACAATAAATGCTGGAAAGGGTGGGGTGAAAAGGGAACCCTCCTACACTACTGGTGGGAATGTAAAAGGATACAACCACTATGGAAAACAGTATGGAGGTTCCATAAAAAACTAAAAATAGAACTACCATATGACTCAGCAATCCCACTACTGGGCATATGCCCTGAGAAAACCATAATTCAAAAAGAGACACGCACCACAATATTCATTGCAGCACTATTTAGTATCGACATATATACACTACTGAATGTAAAATAGCTGGCTGGTGGGAAGCAGCAGCATAGCACAGGGAAATCAGCTCGGTGTTCTGCGATGACCTAGAGGGGTGGGATAGGGAGGATAGGAGGGAGGCTCAAGAGGGAGGGGATATGGGGACATGTGTATGCATATGGCTGATTCGCTTTGTTGTGCAACAGAAACACAGTATTGTGAAACAATTATAGTTCAATAAAGACCTATTAAAAAAAAGCGGACTCACAGATGTAGAGAACAAACTGGAGGTTACCAGTGGTGGGGGGGGAGGGGCACTACAGGGGTAGGGGGCAAAAGGTTATTATGGGATTATACGAAATCATGTGTGTGAAACTTTTGAAACTTGTAAAGCACTATAGAATTTAAAGAATCTTTATTCAGTAAAAAAAATGTAACTAAAAAAAAGGTGATGGGAGAGAGAAACAGGGAGAAAAAAAGCACTTCAGAATTTAAAGAATCTTTAATCAATAAAAAAAAAACCTAAAAAAAAAGGTGATGGGAGAGAGAAAGAGGGATACAAAATGCATAGTGGTAAAAACACAGATTCTACTCAGAATGACCTTGGATAAGTTAGGTAAACTTAAAACCTCAGTTTCCTTTTCTGTGAAATGAGGATAATAATGTACCTATTTCCCATGACTGACATGAAGATCAAATGAGATGATACAGCATGTAAGCACACACACAGCCTCCCTAGGAAATGAAGACCAAAGAGAAAGGGAAATGAGGTAGGCAAAGGAAGCCCAAGGATGATCACCTCACTCCATTCTCTGACCTCTTAAGTCTCTGAAGGCTGGGCATTATCTTCTTTATGATCAGATGGACAACAGATGCTCAATAAATAGTCACTATTGATGAGGTCGATAAGGAGGAGAAGAAGGAGATTACCCACATGCCTCCTTAAGGAATCTAATATTTTGTGTATAAAGTCATTGAAAAGTCACAAAGTGTTGATGGAGATGCTTTGGTTTCAACATATTTTTCTATTTCATTTTAACCTTCCCCAAACCAAAAAGATAATTTTATTTTATTTTATATACTATTCATTCTTTAAACTCTTGTTAGTTTGTACAACATCTTGCTAATTTGGTAGGAGAGTATCCTACTGAAACCAACAGAGTAGTTATAATCATGCAAAACCTACATGGAAGGTTCTAGTTCATTACTATTGGAACTATCTTGGACACGACTCAAGTAGTAGTTACAGAGCTTGAGAGATGAGTTTTGGAGGTTTGTTTTAAGCAATTTAAGAAATATTCCACATAGGGCTCCCTTTACATTTACCATTTCCTCGTTGCCCTATGCTATACTGACTCTGGGTGGGATCCTGAGAGGGAAACTGTGGCCTATGCCTCTGGGATTTTTTTCTGTTAAGTTTTCAACAAAAGGTCTTGTCTCTCCTGCCTCAAGCTTTCCAGCCCCTCACTGTGGTCAGTAACGTCCTGAGCTGACCCAGGCACAGGTGACAAGGATGACAATGAGAGGAGGTTAGCTTAGTGGTTAAGAGGATGGCCTCTATTTGAATCCTGGCTTCGTGACTTACTAGTTGGGTGACCTTGGGCAAGTCACTTAACCTCTGCTTTAGGGTCTTGGTTAGCAAAAAAGGACCCATCTATCTCCTGGGTTGGTGTGAGAATTATATAAATTTATATGTAAAGTGCTTAGAAGAGTACTTAGTGTAAAGTAAGTACTATATAAATTTTGGTTGCCGTTATCATTGTACTATTATTATATCAAAGACTCAGCTCTCTATCCAAGGCCTGCTGGGTCACTTAAACCAGTAAGAAGCTTGTCTCTACAGCATCTTCACTGCAAGCTGACCCAAGGCAGTCCCTGGGGCCTGTGAGGTTTCCTAGGTTCAGCTCTTTGATGTTTCCTTCCTGACCTGGTTCCGTCCCTGTATCTGACCCTGTGTCTCTGCCCGAAGTTGGAGTGTCCCATACTGCAGCCTCACGACGAGACTGAAGGTCCTGTTGCTCTGCCTGTTTTCAGTCTTCCACTCTGGAGCCTCATGCTGTAGCCCACGCTTTTAACTAGAGTGCTTCTGTGCCCAGGAGCTCATGTCAGATGTCAGCGGCCACCAGCACATCCAGCCCCCAGTCTAACTCATTCTAACACTGCATCAAACTCTGCCCATCTGAAATGTTTCCAGGCCTGCTGCAACCACCAAGCCTGGATCTTCTTAGTCCGACCCTCCCCTTCATTCGTGTGGTCCAATCTGACTCGCCAGCATCCTTGTTATCACAGTGGTGCTGGTGGTAGAGAGTCTTCTTCAGCTCTCCTCCACACCGTACTTCCTGCTCATAAGTTCACCATTAACTATTTATTCTAGTAAAAACTGATGCAGTGGTTGTGATGAGAATGTAGCATGTTACAGGCACTTTGGAAAACAATTTGGCAGTGTCTTAAAAAGACCAATATACTTTTTTTTTTTTTAGAATCTTATCGTTTAAGGTCATATTTATCCCAATTTCTTTTCTATTTTCCTATCTTTTTCTTTTTTTTTCTTTAACATCTTTTTTGGAGTATAATTGCTTTACAATGGTGTGTTAGTTTCTGTTTTATAACAAAGTGAATCAGTTCTACATATACATATGTCCCCATATCTCTTCCTTCTTGCATCTCCCTCCCTCCCTCCCACCCTCCCTATCCCACCCC
>NC_041221.1:78226331-78227036 GCF_002837175.3 Physeter macrocephalus | reverse complement strand
TGACCATTTTTTTTCTTTTTTTTTTTTTTTTTTTTTTTTAGATTCCATATATATGTGTTACATACGGTATTTCCTTTTCTCTTTCTGACTTATGGAGCCTCATGCTATAGCCCACGCCTTTAACTAGAGTGCTTCTGTGCCCAGGAGCTCATGTCAGAGGTCAGCAGCCACCAGCTGCTTCCCTCTGTATGACAGACTCTAGTTCCAGCCACCTCACTAAAAATAACTGTTTTGTTCCTTTTTATGGCTGAGTAATATTCCATTGTATATATGTGCCACATCTTCTTTATCCATTCATCTGTTGATGGCACTTGGGTTGCTTCCATGTACTGGTTATAGTAAATAAAGCTGCAGTGAACATTTTGGTACATGACTCTTTTTGAATTATGGTTTTCTCAGGGTATATGCCCAGTAGTGGGATTGCTGGGTCGCATGGTAGTTCTATTTGTAGTTTTTTAAGGAACGTCCATACTGTTCTCCAGAGTGGCTGTATCAATTTACATTCCACCAACAGTGCAAGAGGGTTTCCTTTTCTCCACACCCTCTCCAGCATTTATTGTTTGTAGATTTTTTGATGGTCCTTCTGACTGGGGTGAGATGATACCTCATTGTAGTTTTGATTTGCATTTCTCTAATGATTAATGATGTTGAGCATCCTTTCATGTGTTTGTTGGCAATCTGTATATCTTCTTTGGAGAAATGTCT
>NC_041221.1:78193392-78226110 GCF_002837175.3 Physeter macrocephalus | reverse complement strand
GATATTTTATTCTTTTTGTTGCAATGGTAAATGGGAGTGTTTTCTTAATTTCACTCTCAGATTTTTCATCATTAGTGTATAGGAATGCAAGAGATTTCTGTGCATTAATTTTGTATCCTGCTACTTTACCAAATTCATTGATTGGCTCTAGTAGTTTTCTGGTAGCACCTTTAGGATTTTCTATGTATAGTATCATGTCATCTGCAAACAGTGACAGCTTTACTTCTTCTTTTCTGATTTAGATTCCTTTTATTTCCTTTTCTTCTCTGATTGCTGTGGCTAAATCTTCCAAAACTATGTTGAATATTAGTGGTGAGAGTGGGCAACCTTGTCTCGTTCCTGATCTTACTGGAAATGGTTGCAGTTTTTCACTATTGAGGACGATGTTGGCTGTGGGTTTGTCATACATGGCCTTTATTATGTTGAGGAAAGTTCCCTCTATGCCTACTTTCTGGAGGGTTTTTATCATAAATGGGTATTGAATTTTGTCAAAAGCTTTCTCTGCAATTATTGAGATGATCATATGGTTTTTCTCTTTCAATTTGTTAATACTGTGTATCACATTGATTGATGTGCATATATTGAAGAATCCTTGCATTCCTGGGATAAACTCCACTTGATCATGGTGTATGATCCTTTTAATGTGCTGTTGGATTCTGTTTGCTAGTATTTTGTTGAGGATTTTTGCATCTATGTTCATCAGTGATAGTGGCCTGTAGTTTTCTTTCTTTGTGACGCCTTTGTCTCGTTTTGGTATCAGGGTGATGGTGGCCTCATAGAATGAGTTTGGGAGTGTTCCTCCCTCTGCTATCTTTTGGAAGAGTTTGAGAAGGATAGGTGTTAGCTCTTCTCTAAATGTTTGATAGAATTCGCCTGTGAAGCCATCTGGTCCTGGGCTTTTGTTTGTTGGAGGATTTTTAATCACAGTTTCAATTTCAGTTCTTGTGATTGGTCTGTTCATATTTTCTGTTTCTAGGAATTTGTCCATTTCTTCCAGGTTGTCCATTTTATTGGCAGTCCAATATACTCTTTTTTTCTATTTTTTTTTTTTTTTTTGCAGTACGCGGGCCTCTCACTCTTGTGGTCTCTCCCATTGTGGAGCACGGGCTCCGGATTCGCAGGCTCAGCGGCCATGACTCACAGGCCTAGCTGCTCTGGGGCATGTGGGATCTTCCCGGACTGGGGCACGGACCTGTGTCCCCTGCATTGGCATGCGGACTCTCAACCACTGCGCCACCAGGGAAGCCCAGCCCAATATACTCTTACCATACAATCCTGACTGCACTCTTATGTATCTACTCAAGAGAAATAACGACAACATATGTCCACATGAAAAGTTGTATGCAACTGTTCATAGCAGCATGATTTATAATAGCAGAAGATTGGAAACAACTCAACTGTCCATCAGCTGACAAATGGATAAATAAAATATGGTATATCCTAACCATGGAATACTACTTGTCAATAGAAAGGAACAAATGACTAACACCTGGTATAATGTAGATAAACTCTGAAAACATGTGAAGTGGAAGGAGCCAAGCAGAAAAGACTACATATTGTATGATTCCCTTTAAATGGAATTTCTAGAAAAGGCAAAAACAACAACAGAAAGAGGTTAATGGTGGCCTGGGTCTGGGGGTGGGACAAATACTAGGGATCTTTTAGGGGTGACAGAAATGTTCTAAAACTTGATTGTGGTGATGTTTGCATAAGTATATAAATTAACTAAAATTCAAGAAATTATAGACTTAAAATGGCTGAACTATATAGTATGCAAATTATACCTCAGTGAAGATGTTTTTTAACATAAAAAATGCACTGATAATTCCTAAAAGGCATAAAATTTGTCCCAAATATAGAATATCTTTTTTTTTTGGTAGTATAGATGGCTCTACCCCTACTATATTACATTTTATTCTGTGGCTCTACTATAGAAGGAATCTTCTGAGAACCTCTCCCCATCCACACCCCCACAAAAATTTAGACTCAAGCTTAGTAACTATAAGTTCACCATGAACATTTCCCACCAACTTCACTGCAAATCTTGATTAAAAGGCACCACTTAAAAAAAAATAAACATGTTATAGCGAGTATAAAGTACAATTAATTTCTTGTTTGACATTTTTTAGAATGGTTAAGCTAATGAGCAAAAAGAAATTTGACTGATACTTTAATAGAAAACTTAGAAGACATTGATGTCTTACCTGAAGTCTCACTAATAAAATCTCAACATGATAAACTGGATCTCCAAATCATACTTACTATTTTATCAAATCACAAAGGTATCTAGTGGGACTTCCCTGGTGGTCCAGTGGGTAAGACTCCACCCTCCCAATGTAGGGGGCCCAGGTTTGATCCCTGGTTGGGGAACTGGATCCCGCATGCATACCATAACTAATAGTTTGCATGCCGCAACTAAGAAGTCCTCATGCTGAACTAAGAAGTTTCATGCCACAACGAAGATCCCGCGTGCCACAACTAAGACCCAGCGCAGCCAAAATAAATAAATAAATAAATAAATAAATAAATATTTTTAAAAAATGTATCTAGCTTCTTTTAATGGCTTACAAATGGCTTCATTCAAGACAGCTCTAGATTTGGTCTAATATCCTGCACAACTAGTGTTCTTTGAAATACACTTTAAAACATGCTGATGTGGATGAAATATGTTTAGTTACTATCTGTTATCTTCTCCTTCAGCACCTTTGCTAATGATATCTGGTCACCTTTCTTTTCTCTAATTCTCTGTGTAATTAAGGAGTCTGCACCAATGTTTACTCTCCTTTAATGGATAATTTTAGTGTGGAAAATAACAGCCAATCTTTCTGAAATTAAAATTCACACTTTCAATGAAAATAGCCCAATCTCCTATCCCTGTGTAATTTAAAAACTTTCCACATGTCTTTGTAACAGACACAGACTCCTCCAGCTTCAGATCTATTGTGAAGATCTCAGATGAGGTTAAACATGTTCCTCTTCGGAAATCTCATTCTTGTAATAACCCAGGCTTGTCTTTCCAGAATGCTCTTCTACTTGGGTGGCTTTTAAAGCATGTTTATCTATCCCTGCTACTGGTCCATTAACCCCTGGGAACACGATGTTTTGTAGGGGGTCCTCGAGCTGAGGAACACGACAGCAGCACTTGGACTTCAGCCTATCCAAGTGCATCCAAATATAAGTGGTTTTGCTTCCTTCATCAATACTTTTCTGTGATCCTCCTGTTTCAACAAGCTTTTCAATGACAGCACAGAAGTCAAAATAAAGACATTTTCTACATTTTGTTTTAGTCAGTCAACTGAGAGTTTTTCAGAAAGGCAATTTAAATTTTAATTAAAACTCGGGGCTCACAGGAAGGCTTGTACACCAGATTCTACTCATGTAGAAAGAAAATAAGCATAACCTGCAGAAAAACCCAGTGTACTTCTGCCTTGTAATTGGTCAAATAATATTATGCCAACATTTTCTCCATCAATAGGGGCTAGTTATTAATTTATTTCTGGCAAAATATTCAATATAAAATGTTATAACCACACTAAAAAATTATTCAAAAGCATTTGAGTTTCAATTAATTAAGCAAACAATTATATAAAATTCTATGCAAAAGACCACTAGTGTGTGAAAGGAAGTAAAGAAAAATATTAATTCTTACGTCCAAGAGCTCCTTGATTGCATTTCCACAAAATAAAAATATTTTGCCTTCCAAATAAAGATTTCTAAATATGCAGGAAATCTGCATATTTCCAAATATGCTTCTTAAAATATTTAAGAAGCCTTTTGAATAATATGTAGTTACAACCAAGCAGCATTTTGATAAATTTTGTTTACAAAACTTCCTAGGAAGTGACCAGATTGTTGTTCATTTCAGTAAACACACATTGACTTTTTTTCGATATAAAAATAAAGAATGAAGAAGAGAAGAGTAAGACAGTTGCAAACAGGAATTGCCATCAACAAAGGAGATGATGGCCTCTTGAAAAGAGGTCTTTTTCTAAAGCAGTCACTAGTACAGCACCGTCAGAGGAGCAGCTCTTGGATGAAACATCCAGAATACTGAGCGATATACTTACCATGACTCCAACCCATATATGTCATTGTTCTTTGGTTAAGTATTGAAAGTAACTCACAATATTTATTCAAATACTTTCACTAGCAGAAATACCATAGTTCAAAGTGTATTGTTCTTGAGGGATTCCCTAGTGGCACGGTGGTTAAGAATCTGCCTGCCAATGGAGGGGACACGGGTTCGAGCCCTGGTCTGGGAAGATCTCACATGCCATGGAGCAACTAAGCCCGTGAACCACAACTACTGAGCCTGTGCTCTAGTGTCCACATGCCACAACTACTGATCCCGCAAGCCTAGAGCCCATGCTCTGCAACAAGAGAAGCCACTGCAATGAGAAGCCCGCGCACCCCTGCTCTCTGCAATTAGAGAAAGCCTGCACGCAGCAAATAAGACCCAATGCAGCCAAAAATAAATAAATAAAAATAAATTTATTTTTAAAAAGTGTATTGTTCTTGAATCTCAAGAAATAACCTTAAATGATGTTCAATATGAATTGAAATACTGAGAGAATAGTGATTAGATGCCATATACTTCAACAGATTAAAAGTAATTTGAGGAGCTAAACAGGTACATTTTACTTATGACACAAAAACAATCATAGTAAGAATAATTGCTTACATTTATCAACAGCATATGAACTACATTACCTCACTGAATCACATATTGATAACAATTGTATCAAGTAAGCACTATCATTATTTATCTCCATTTTACCCATAAAGGAATGAAGGTTAAAGAGGTTCAGCAGCTTGACCAAGGTCACACAGTTACTAAGTGACAAGGCTGAGGCTGGAATTCAAGTCTGCTTTGATGTCCAAGGCCAGCTCCCAACCACCTTCCCTAACTCTCTCACAGGATAATGTGTTCTTAAAGCAAAGTTCACTGTACTCTTGGATGATTTCTCTGGGGAAATGGGAAAGCTAAATTGATTTGCTAAAAAATCACAAGCGTCTGGCCAACTTGCATTTCAGATTTTGCATTTAAAAGTTCTGAAGTTATCGTTTAAAAAACAGAGTTGCTATAGCTGCTAAAATGTCTCTGAAAAAGGCACCAGCAAGAACACATCACCTCGCTCACTACCACCACAAGCAGCAACAAAACACTCTCTTATGGTTCAAAACCCTCCTTAACTTGTTTCAACACCAAACTTATGCATGGCCCATGCCAATGGGCCTCCTGTAAAATATCCAGAGGTTCTGGTTCTGGGGAAGGTGCAGTAAGCACACTCCATTCTGTCTCTCCAACCTAATGCAATTATAAAACCAGAGAGAATTCATGGAGCAGTTATTTGAGAACCTTGAAAAGTAAATAGTAGCAGGTGGACTGGAGAAGACAACCAGAATTCAAAGTACCTTTGAACTGGTAGTGAATTGACCATTTTTCCCCCATTGGTACACTTGGCCCATATTCAATGCAGACTGAAAACCATCAGTGCTCTCAAAGAAAACTCCAGAAGAAGCCCTAGTTCTGGCTCAAAGAATGGGAAAAGGGTCTCCTAACACTTGGAGGGGGAGGATTCCCCATTTTTTCCATCTTTTTCCATTTTCTCTCATCCCAGCCTTCAGGCTGTCTCGTGACAGTAGCTGCAGCGATCCATTCAAGACTAAATCTCTAAGGGAAGAGAGCTTTCCTCTTCAGTCTGAGAAGCTGTGGTCTGGAGGAGGTGATCAAATCCCTGTTACTCTTTTTTTCTAACTCCATACCCTCATCGCTTGCTCCAAATGTGGCCACAGTCACAGGAAGTGTACAGCAGAATGAGGTAAATAAAGTCCCAGATTCCTGGCCAGAAGACCAAAACGGGAAGCCCTGGGAACTAGAAAATACCAAGAGATTGCAAAGAAGGAAGAGCTTGGAAAAGCAAAACCATAAAGCTGTTTATGTACTCCTGGGGTCACCTACAAGTTGCACACACATGGATCTCACATTAAACAGCATACCACAGACTTTGAGAACTAAACTATGAGATAGATCACCTCCCAGGTCACTGGCTGGCCATTGGGTGGCATAAACACCAGACACAAGCAAAGAGCACTGTAAAGTCTTTGAAAATGAAACATAGTGAAACTGCAACCCACGGAAGGCTGATAAGAACTTGTAGCTTAAACCCAACTGGGTTGATTCCCTGTTGAAACAAAAATATCAGCATCTGACATAAGATTTAATCAAGACACAAAGTCTCACAGTATAATACAATCCAAAATTCCTGGACATAAGAACCAAGAAAGTCACAACTTGAGTGGGAAAACAGAATCAAAAGATGCTAAGGTCAAGTGACAAAGATGCTAGAATTATCTGACAAAGACTTTAAAGCAACTATTATAAATATGGTCCAATAGGTAAAGGTTAACACTTGAAACAAACAGAAAGGTAGAAAGTCTCAGCAAAGAATAGAAGATATAATGAAGAACCAAATAGAAGTTTTAGGATTGAAAGATAAAATAACCAAAGTAAAAAACTAATTAGACAGGCTCAATATTAGAATGGAGGTAAAGGAAAGAATCAGTGAATTTTAAGATAGATCAATACAAATTATCCAATCTGAACTACAGAGAGAAAAGACTGAATAAAAATTAACAGGGCTTCCCTGGTGGCGCAGTGGTTGAGAATCTGCCTGCCAATGCAGGGGACACGGGTTTGAGTCCTGATCCGGGAAGATCCCACATGCCACAGAACAACTAAGCCCGTGTGCTACAACTACTGAAGTCTGCACACCTAGAGCCCCGTGCTCTGCAACAAGAGAAGCCACCGCAGTGAGAAGCCCGCACACCACAATGAAGACACAACACAGCCAAAAATAAATAAATAAAAATTTTTTTTAAATTAACAGAACCTCAGAGACCCATGGAACAATAACAAAAGGTCAAACATAATGCCATGGGAGTTTGAGAGAAGACAGAAAAATCTTGAAGAAATAATGCCTGAAAGCTTCCCAATTTTGGTGAAACCTACATATTCAAGAAGCTAAGCAAACTCTAAACAGGATAAACCCAAACAAATCCATGTCCAGAAACACTGTAATTAAACTACTGCAAACTAAAGACTATGAAAAATTCTTAAAAGCATCCAGAGGAAATTATGCTTTATAAGAGAACAGTGATTCAAATGACAAGATTTCTCATCAGAAACTATGAAGGACAGAAGGAAGTGAAGCAACATTTTCAAAATGCTGAAAGAAAAGAACTGTCAATCCAGAATTCTATACTCAGTGAAAATATCCATCAGGAACTAAGGTGAAATAAAGACTTTCTCAAGCAAAGGAAAACTAAAAGAATCAGTTTCCACCAGACCTGCTCTAAAAAAAATTCTAAAGGAAACCCTTCAGACCTAAGGGAAATGATACCAGATGGAAACTTGGAAGAGCAGGAACAAAGAAAGAGTAACAGAAATTGTAAATATCTAAGTAAATATAGTAGACTACTGTTCTTCTCTTGAGTTCTTTAAAATATGTTCGGCAGTTGAAAGATAATTTTACAACATCTGATGGAGTTTTTAATGTACATAGATCTAATACATAAGATAACTATAACAGAAAGAGGGTAGGATAAAAGGACCTATATGAAGATGTCTTCATACCACTTGAAGTAGAACAATGTTTCTAAGTGGACTTTTCACATGCAAAGAAATATTGTCGAAAACATAACATATAAATTTAAAGTGAATACTAACAAGTTTTCAATAAACCGAAGAAAGCAGGAAAGAAGAAATATAGAAATAAAAAAAACAGAGGACACAAACAGGAAGCAAATAATAAATTTGTATATCTAAATTGAAACACATCAATAGCACATTAAATGTAAATGGTCTAGACAAATCAATTAGAAGACAGAGATTATTATAACGGATTAGAAACACATGACACAACCATATGCTGTCTACAAGAAATGCACTTCAGATATAGGTAGGTTAAAAGTAAACAGATGGAAAAAGATATACCATGTGAATTCTAATCAAAAGAAATGAAGAGTGGCTGCATTAATATCTGTCTAAGTAAACTTCAGATCAAAGAAAATTACCAGGGATTAAAAGGGGACATTACATAATGATAAAAAGGTCAATTCACCAAGAAGACATAACAATACTAAGCTTGTAATCAACAAATGACAGTGCTGCAAAATACATAAAGTAAAAACTGACAGAATTAAAAGGAGAAATAGACAAATCCACAATTATAGTTGGGAGCTTCAACACTCCTCTTTCAGTAATCAATAAAAGTACTAGAAAAAAATCAGCAAGGATATAGAAGAACTGAACAACACCATCAAACAGCTGAACCCAACAGACATTTATAGAACACTTTCCCTAGAAGATATCCCATTTCTTTGCTTTGCAGAAAAACTTCTCAAAATAGTTTTCTAAATTTGCTGTCTCCAATTTCTCTCCCTTATTCTCTCTTTAAACTACTCTAAGTAGATTTTTGCCTCCATCACTGTACTGCAACTTTCCTGGTCAATGACCTTCACTTTTCTAAATCCAATGGTCCAATATCAGTCATCTTACTTACTCTATTAGAAGCACCTGACACAGTTGATGACTCCCTCCTCTTTGAAGCACTATTTTTCACTTGGCTTTCAGGTAATCACACTTTCTTCCTCCTACCCAGTGGCTACTCATTCTCAGGAACTGGATTCCTCCTCATCAACCCAATCGCTAAGTGCTGGGTGCCTCAGGACTTAGTCTAGTTCTTGGATTTCTTCTTCTTTCTGTCCACACTCATTCCCTTGGTGATCCCATCCAGGTTCATAGCTTTAGGTGTCATCTATGTACTGATGACTCTCAAACTTATGTCAATGGGTAGGACCTTGCCCCTGAACTCCAAACCTGCATATTCCACTGTCTTTGCAACATCTCCACAGAGCTATCTATAAGCCAGCTCTAACTTAACATATTCAAACCTTATCTGGCTAATATCATTTCTTTTTTAAAAAAGTACTTATCACCACCTCAGTGGTTTTCAATTACTCAGGGCAAAAATCTTAGTTTACACATGACTCCTTTCTTTTTCTCAGCTTAGTGGCAATAAAATGTAGTAGTTGAAAATATACTCTGGATCCAGACCACCTGGGTTAGAATCCTATTTTCACCACTAACTAGTCTGTGATACTACACAAATTACCTAAACTTTCAGTGCCTCAGTTTCCTTATCTATAGGATAGGAATAATAATAATACTTACTTCCTCATAGGGCTGTTACAGGGATAAATTAAATTAACATGTATAAATTATTTAGTGAGAATATACACATGTTGGCTATTGTTTTTCATATCATCATCACCATGTCATACTATCAAACTTAATCCATCAGAAATTATGTCATCTGTGTCTTCCAAATACATATGGAATCTGACCACTTCTTACCATCTCTTGCCATTACCACTCTCATCCAAGCCATGGACATTTCTCTCCTGAATTATTCCAGTGAGCTCCTAACTTGTCTCTTTCAGACTATTCTCAATGCATCAGGCAGAATGATCATAGTAAAATAAATCACTCCTCTGGTTAGAAGGTGGTTCAAAGTAAACACCAGAGTCCTTAAGATAGGTTAAACTGACACATGATGTGCCCACCCGTCATCTCTCTGACCTCACCTCTCCTACCCCTCCTCACTTATTCCACTCCAAAAATACAGACCTGCTTGTGGTTCTCTCAAAATGCCAAATCCATTCCAGACTGAGGGACTCCCTCTGTCTGCATCACTCTTCCTCCAGACATCCACATGGCTTGCCCCTTCACCTCTTTCAAGTCTTTTCTCAAAAGTCACCTTCCCAAAGACTCTCTCTGGCAATACATCACAGCAGTTAAGAGCCCAGACTCCACAACCAACCTGGGTTCCAATCCTGACTTTGCCACTTCCTTCAGTAAATTACCTTCAGTAAATTACTTAATCTCTGGGCTTTCAGTTTCCTCATCTTTAAATGGAAAATAATACTACCAACCTAAAAAAGGTTGTTATGAGGATTCAATGAATTAGCAAATTGCTTAGAATGGTGCCTGGTACATGGTGAGGGTCATATTTATTAAATCTAAGAAGCTATGCATTATAAGACACAACATTATTTTATCTGCCATTTTAAATATTGTCAATTAAATTAGTAAATGCTATCAATTACAAGAGCATACCAATTTTAGAGCTGCAAAAATGTTTTTTGAAAAAGTGCATCTTAACATAAGTGAAATGTGATATGAAATGTGATATAAGTGTTGGCTATTTCAGAAGGTCATTTCCTTTCCTCTTCCCTGAATTGTTTTCCTCCCTAAGACTTATCTCTAACTAACATATTTGTCTTAGTCAATTTGGGCTGCTATAACAAAGTACCATATACTGGGGGGCTTATAAACAAAAGAAATTTATTTCTTACAGTTCTAGAGGCTGAAAGTCCAAGATCAAGGTCCCAAGCACAGTCGAGTTCTGGTAAGAGCCCTCTTATGGGTTGCAGACTGTCAACTCCTAATTGTGTCCTCACACGGCAGAAAAGAGGGTATGAGAGCTCTCTGGGGTCCCTTTTATAAGGGCACAGATCCCTTTCATGAGGACTCCACCCTCATGACCGTATCAATTCCCAAAGGCAAAGGCCCTATCTCCTAATACCATCACACTGGGGGTTAGGATTTCAACATATGAATTGGGAGGGAGGACACAAACATTCGGTCCATAACAATATTTATATTTCACTTACTTGTTTTTTTCTATTGGTAGTCTCTCCCAACTAGAATGTGGCTCTAAGAAAACAGAAAGTTTTGCCTTTTTTTTTTTTTTTTTTTTTTTTGCTGCTAGAACCCAGTATCTTGGCCATTGCCTGATACATAATCAGCCCCCAATCAATATTTGCTGAATAGATGAAAGTATGAGTGAAAAAAAGGATATGAAAGAAATATTTCTCATTGATCAGAAGATGAACACAGAATTTCAAGATGTGCTGAATGCATGAATGAAAATGGTGACTGAATTATAACAGAGTAAAGACCTTGTTTGTAGTCCCTGAACTGAGGACACAGTAGGTACTCAACAAATACTTGCTGCATAACTGAATGAATGAATGAATGAATGCCCTGTATGCAATCTCCTGGTCCTTGATCGGCAAGAGTGAGTCCCTAAGAGGAGAGCACAGGCATAGCCCAGAGGATCTTATTCCCATGCTGACAGGCCAAGTGCTGAGGTACACACAGGAAATGGGGATAAAATGCTGAACATTTTACAGCAAAGGTTACTCTGGATACTTCACCAATTGAATGATATACTAAAAGATCGATAAACACAGCCATTTTTAGTCTATACCCCCACTTTTATGTTTCCCAACTTGGAGTTCATACATGCACGCATGCACACACACACAGACATCACATCACAACATACAGATAAATACTGGAAGGAAGGCAGGGCCATGGGTTTACTCTGTGATACAAGAGGGACTCTGAGGCAGCCATGGCATAGGACAATGACTATCGTAGTTATGCTGAGGCCAGGAGCACTAAGGATGGTCCTCATAGATGGGGGTTGGGGTGATGGTGGAAAATGACTAGAAGGGGAGGTCTTTGCAGTAATGTGATGATCATAAGCATTTACCCTTGGTAAATGTCAGGCACTCCACTACATTTTGCATGCATACTCTCATTTAATCCTCACTACTCCCAAAGGAGAGAGGTATCACTCCTACCCCGTTAAACTGATGAGAAAACAGCCTAAGCAAGAATCATATATTCTCAAAGATGACACATATCCTAGGAAAGTCTTAGTCTCATCTGGTCTGGACTTCAGGGGTCTAGGAATCTGGGGGAGGATTCTGGAGGAGAAAGGATAAAGGTCAAGCTGCTATGGAGGGGCCCTGGGAAGGCAAGACCAGCCTGAGGCCTCTGGTAGACTGAACAAGAGCTGCCATGACCCGAGAGCAAACCAGAGGGTCTGGTCTCTGAGCGGCCACTCCGCTTGTTCTCTTTCGTCATTCCTGAGTCTTCAACCAAGTCCTCTTGAATATATGACAGTCTCGTCTCATCTCCACTCTGGGGAAGCACAGACAGAACCTTAAGTGTATGAGTTGGATAGACTCTTAAAGTGGGGAGGAGGGCCCCACTCCCACCCTGAGGCCTGCACAGAGGTGGAAGCAGTGCGGATCAAAGCAGAAGACAAAACATCATGGCATGCAGTCAAGAGCCATGCAGTCCTTCAGGTGCTAGGTTCTGGGTGCCATTTTATCAATAAAGGTGACATTCCCTACAGAAGGTCAATACTGGAAGTACATAAAGAAATGCTGGGCATGTGTTCCACCTTGTCGTCAAGAGCTGCAGCCAAGACTCTGGAACTGGAGAAACAGACAAAATTATAAGAAGCAAGTCATGGAACGCAGGGACCTCAGCAAGGGGATCCCAGTACGGCTGCCAGATGGCACCCTCCTGGTTGTGGCCACTCTGGACAGGCCTTGGGCTCTGGCTAGCCTCTGCCTTCAGTTCCTCAAAGGTACCTCCCGACACCTGACAACTGTTTTGTAAAAACAAAAGATGCACCGGAAGTACCCAAAACAAAGTAGGTACTCATTAAAAACATATATATGCTATATGAATGAATGAATGAATGAACAAAGGAAGGAATGAATGAAAATAGATTTGGGTCTTAAATGCCGCTCAGTGAAATACTTTTTTTTTTTTTTTTTTTTTTGTGGTACGCGGGCCTCTCACCGCTGTGGACTCTCCCGCTGCGGAGCACAGGCTCCGGACGCACAGGCCCAGCGGCCATGGCTCATGGGCCCAGCCACTCCGCGGCATGTGGGATCCTCCCAGACCGGGGCACAAACCCGAGTCCCCCGCATCGGCAGGCGGACTCCCAACCACTGCGCCACCAGGGAAGCCCTGAAATACTTATTTAAATTGGCTTATTTCCATTGTCAATCTAAGGACTCATGTCAAACTTTTCCCCCTTAAATGCAAAAAACTCAAATATATTAAATTTGGAAATATTAATAAAAGATATTTTGCAAAGGTCGAAAACAAACAAGCAGATTTATTCCAATGCAACAAAAGTCTATTACACGCACACACAGCTGGGGAGTGGGAAATGAAATCCCAGGAACTCAATCTCCACTGAGGCAGGTGAACCACTAAACACAGTATAAAGTCTCTTTTCAGTTCAGTTCTCCTATCCTAAGTACTTTCATTTGAAAGTTTATCCTAATAAGCTAGTGATAAAAATATAAGCAGCATTCATCATACCTACAACGCTAGAAGGTTCTGTCCTCAATCTGCAGAAGAGGAGGATCTCGCTTCCTTATAGGGCCCTTAACAACCACAGGAGGTCAGGGCAGACTCTGCTCCAGGATCTGCTCCAGGGATGTGCGGGTATCTGAGCACTTAGCAAAGAGCAAGTAGGGCTATCACCGTCACCCCACAGGCCTGTTCTTGGGGGAAGGGGGCTGGAGAGGGTAAGGGAGATGTAAAATCAATCAACCAACCAAAGAACCGACCCTGGCAACCTCGCTGGCACTCACAGTGTGGGTGTGCTGCCTTCTACCTCGCATAAAAGCTCAGGAGCTGGAGTTGGTAATAAAACCCCACAGCAAAAAGCCACAGGGTGAAATCATGGTTTTCTTACTCTAAAGACGAGGAAAACAAACTGATTAGCTCCCATCACTTCACACAGCCAAGCCCCGACCAACGTTGAATTACACTGCCAGTGAAATCTTCCGATTCAAAAGATGTGCTACTTGCAGCAGCATTCCCCCTCAAGTTACAGGTTTTATCATTTCACTTTTTTATCATTTTTAATCCCTTAACTCTGGATTACAATTTTTATCATTAAAAGATATATTAGTCAGACAAGGCAATGATGTACTTGGTTTCCATGACAACCCTTCACAAAAAAGTTCAACCTCCTGCATCACCATGAAGCACTTTGAAACCCATTTCCTAGCAACCCCATAGGCACCCAGAGACACAGACCTTCATCTGCCCTTTACTTAGACCTAGAAGAATTACATACAGGATGACAGAGAAAGCAGGTCACTAGGTTACCACCAACACTGCAAGTCGGCATATTTCATCAATGTATGAAGCAGAATAGTTCCCAGCTGGGTCTGCAGGGAGACATATGAGGCTATCTGGATGTCTTTAACACATTGCATCTTCCCCTCAGCTAGGGGTTACAAAAACGCTCAATTAAATTCCACTTTGACTCATTTGACTTGAAGACCAGTGAACACCTTAGAATAATTCACTAATATCTATGCATTCATCTGAAAAGGGAAGTTTAAAAATCACCCCCTGCCAATTATGAAAGCATGGCACCCTCTGTTTTAGGCTTATCACTGTATAATGATATGCACAAGTGTATTAGGAAAATAAGAAAAATGTGCAAAGTTTAAGAGACTTCACAACAAAGTTACGATCTAAAAGATAAGAAGCTTCTGCAGGAGTAAATGTGAAATAGAGTGGAATTTTTTTAAAATGAGAAGCAGACGTTTTTCTATACTTGCACTATTTCTCAACTTTCTCCAAAATAACACCTTCTAAAATTAACAAAAAATAGAATGTGCTCACTGTAAAATAGTTGGTTATTGTGCAAACTGGTCTCCAACTGCAACCCACCACCCCTGTCCACTGCTCCGTACCCGGGGAAGCTCACCTCTGCAGCCTGCACCCCCAGCCTTCTTTCCCAGCTGGCTTCATGTTGGCAAGGCAGTGGAGGACGAGCGGAAACTGAGGTTGGGGCATTTCTTCCCCACTCCTCCCTGCTTCAGTGCCCTGGCCTGGAAATAGCTTGTGCCATCATGAGCACAGCTCCTGCCAGGGGCCCTACGGCCCGCAATGCTCTCTCCTCTCTTGGCCCCTTCGGCCCTAAATCTGGTGAGGGCTACACACGGTTGCTAGTCGGGGCACCTCACTGTTTCCTGTCTTCCCTAATCTCTGCTCACACCTTTTCTCCATTTAAGTCTTTTCATTAGAACCATCTGAGTTGAATTGTTTCCCTGACTGATGCAACTTTGACAACTGCAATCAATTCTGAATTAACATGCAGCAAAATCTTTTGTCACACAGCTCCCTTTTGACATTATTACCATTATCATTCCTACCTTCTCTGATTATCATACAAAAGAAGCTAGAAAAGAAGGTGATTTGAAATTCCCTCCTTTTAAGCATAAATCCAATTCATTCCACTATAATCAGGGAAAAGGCAGCCTAAAGAGAGACAGAATGTTTCCTTAGGAACTTTATTTCCTTCTACAAAGCAATGCTACTCAATCAAAATAAGAACTGGAAAAGTAGGAAGGGCAGTTTTCCACAGACCTCCTCCAAGTCTTTTTCAGCTGGGTCTTCATAGCCTGGCTTGTTTAGCTTGCTGTATTGGGAATTTCCACAGCCGGCAGCTGCATCTGCATTCACATGAGCAGGTAGAATATGCATTCCAAAACAACTACACATGAATTTTGCATGAGCCACCATTTGGGAATTATCTTTACCTCCATTCCCTCTAAATTAGCAAAACAAATATCAAGAACCAACACACAATGTGTGACTCATTGTGCCCAAACTGGAAACCTGGCCCTACATTTAATTCCAGTGTTCCAAAGATTTCATACTGATACTAAGCTTCTAAACCAAATCCAAACCTTAGTTTCTGCACGTGTAAAAATGGTGAGTAACCCTCTCAGGTGTTACTGTGAGATCTGAATGGCATGTACTCAATGGCGCCTCCTGTGGCAGCAAAAGAAAGTGCCACTTAACCCCAAGTTTGCCTTTCCTCAAAATCCTACCAATTACTTCTCTTAGATGGGAACTGGGGCAGTGATTCAAATGTGTAGGTTTTTTCTAATGCACAGGCTGGGGCCCGTTAGACTTTTTTTTTTTTTTAATCTGGTTTTTAAACTTTTTCTCTTTTTTGGCTGCATTGGGTCTTCGTTGCTGCACGCGGGCCCTCTCTAGTTGCGGCGAGCAGGGGCCACTCTTCACTGCGGAGGCCTCTCCCATCACAGGGCACGGGCTCTAGGCACACAGGCTTCAGCAGTTGTGGCATGCGGGCTCAGTAGTTGTGGCTCACAGGCTTAGTTGCTCCACGGCATGTGGGATCTTCCCAGACCAGGGCTCGAACCCACATCCCCTGCATTGTCAGGCAGACTCCCAACCACTGCTCCACCAGGGAAGTCCCGGCCCGTTGGATTGTGATTCTAGAGCTCTGGGATAGAATCCACAGGGGATTCTGGCATACTTGGGTATATGAATACATTACATGAGCATAAAGCCCAGTGTGGGAGTTAGGCCTGTGCTCTGCCTTCCTGAGCTAAAAGGTTACAGAGCAAATAAAAATGACAAGAAGCACTAACACAGTTATTCTGGGGGTTCCCTGAATCTAGCATGGGACTGAGACCCAAATTCGTATCAGATTTCACCTATGGTATCTTGTTTAATTCTTTAAAACAACCCTGAATTAGCCACTAGGGGAATACAAATCAAGACCGCAATAAGATCTACCTCACATCCACCTGAATGTCTCTAATAAAAAAGACAGGTAACAAGTGTTGGTGAGGATGTGGAGAAAGAGAGAAACCCCCCTCCATACCTGGTAGTAGAAATGTAAAATGATGTGGCTGCACTGGAAAACAGTTTGATGTTTCCTCAAAAAGTTAAACAGAGAGTTACCATATGATCCAGCAATTCTACTCCTACTATATACCCAAGAGAAATGAAAGTGTATGTTCATACAAAAACCTGTACAGGATGTTCATAGCAGCATTATTCAAAATAGCCAAAAAGTGGAAACATTCCAAATGTCCATCAATTAATGAATGGATGAACAAAATGTGGTATATCCATACAATGGAATATTATTGGGCAGTAAAGAGGGATAAAATACTGATACATACTACAACACAGAAGAACCATGAAAACATTATGCTAAGTGAAAGAAGCCAGACACAAAAGGCCACATATTGTATGAGTCCATTTATATGAAATGTCCAGAATAAGCAAATCCATAGAGACATAAAATAGATTAATGGTTGCCAAGAGTTAGGGAAATAAGGAATTGGGACTGACTGCTAATGGGTATGGAGTTCCTCTTGGGTAGGATGGAAATATTTTAGAATTAGACATTGGTGATAGTTGCACAACATAATGAATGTACTAAAACCCACTATATTATACACTTTAAAGTGGTGAATTTTATGTTATATGAATTGTAACTCAATCGAAGAAAAAGTCAGTGACATGACACTTTGTACCAAGTGTTCTGGAGTAGTACTTGTTCTGGAGTAGTAGTATTTTAAGTAGTAGTACTTACAATGTTCCAAGCACTAGACAGGACTGGAGAGGGGGACCCCACCTGCAGTCTAGGCTTACTAAAATTCTAACACAAACTTTTCTTTTATCAAACTGTTTGCAAGGAAAATGAATTCTGTATCTGATTCTACCTCCTATCACTGAGGCATACGGTCTGACAAGAAAGTAAATTTACATAGTTACATTGATTACACTGAGAACATAAACATTGTAAAGAATATTTGGAGTTAAGCTCCTCTGCAGTCAGTCACTAAATCTACAAACCTACATAAATTTACAAACACACTTTATAGACCTCTTCCTTCCACCCATCCTTTCTGTCTTCCCATTTCTCTCTCCCCTGCCCCCAGCAAGGATGTTCTGACAAAACTATGCCAAAACTTGGGCATCACTCCAGATCATTCCATCTCCCACCTCTGCCTTATCCAAACATCAAATCACTTCCAATTTAAAAAATAAAAATGTATTCCCTCCACTCTATTGCCACTACTTTAATCCAGGCCCTTTTTATCTCTTGCCTGAATTATTGTAAAAGCGATCAAAGTCAATCTCCCACAATCTTCCCAGATCAAGAAACCACACAACTAAGACTGGTACAGCCAAATACATAAATTAATTAATTTAATAAAATAAAAGATGGTCTCTCTTGCTGGTTTTGATGAAGCATGCTGCCGTATCTGACTGGTCCATGTGGCAAGGAACTGAGGGTAGCCTATGGCCAACAGCCTTCAAGGAACAGAGTCTCTCAGTGTAAAAGGCATTGAAGAACTGAATCCTGCCAACAACCATGTCAGTAAGCCAGTCAAACCTTCAGATGAGACCTAGCCCTAGACAACACCTTACAGGCTTGTAAGAGACGCTGAAGTAGAGGACACAGATGAGCTGTGCCTGGATTCCTGACCCACAGAAACTAATAACAAATTTGTGTATCTTAAGCCACTTAATCTGTGGTATTTTTATACAGCAATAAATACAGGCATACCTCATTTTATTGTGCTTCACTTTACTGTACTTCACAGATATTGTGTTCTTTACAAATTGAAAGTTCGTGGCAACCCTACACTGAGCAAGTCTATCAGTGCATTTGTTCACTTCATGTCTCTTGTCACACTTTGTTAATCCTCGCACTATTTCAAACTTTACATTGTATTTGTTATGGTGATCTGTGATCAGAGATCGTCAATGTTATAACTGCAAAATGATTATGACTCGAATGCTCAGCTGATGGTTAGCATGTTTTTAGCAATAAAGTGTTTTGTTTTTTTAGGCATAATGCTATTGCACACTTACTGGACTACAGTATAGTGTAAACATAACTTTTATATGTACTAGGAAACAAAAAAATTCATGTGACTTGCTTTATTGCAATAGTTACTTTATTGCAGTGGTGTGGAACTGAACTTGAGATATCTCCAAGGTATGCCTGTACCTATTTTTTTTTTTTTTTTTTTTGTGGTATGCGGACCTCCCTCTGCTGTGGCCTCTCCCGTTGCGGAGCACAGTCTCCGGACGCACAGGCTCAGCGGCCATGGCTCACGGGCCCAGCCGCTCCGCGGCATGTGGGATCCTCCCAGACTGGGGCGCGAACCCGGTTCCCCTGCATCGGCAGGCGGACGCGCAACCACTGCGCCACCAGGGAAGCCCTGCCTGTACCTATTTGTATGTCATTCCCCATCCCAACTAGAATATAAACTCCCCTAAGGAAGGGATCATCTTATTCATCTTTGTATCCTAAATCTAACACAGGGGCTTGATGCTCAGTTAGACTCTCAATAAATATTTATAAACTGTGGTTGAATTGCACCAATCTACCCTAACACTTCTGCATGTGTGACAACCAAGCTGCCCTAGTTTGACAGCACCACCTGATGGCCCACAGAAGGAACCATGACCCTACCTTGCTTCTCTCTCCTCAACTGAGGCAGGTAAACAACTCTGTCTTCCTTCTTTTGTGACACACTATAAAGTTACTCTACCTTCAAGAGTATCTCTTCTGGACATGCACAGGCATACAGCCACTTTTTATATCACTTTCTCCATCTTTCAGTTTCTAATCTGCACCCCCAAAATCTGTCTCATTCTGATACGTTTGCTCTCTCTCTTGATAGCGCCCCTGCTTCTCTCTTTCTTCCCCTGCGCCACCCCAACTTCATCACACTTTCTCATTCACTCATATACAACTCAGAAGCCACCCTAAGCATTGCTCACTGATAAAGCTGATATATCTGTATAAGGAAAAAAAACAAGATCCATTTACAAATGACATTAACATAAGAAAGCACTGCAGTAAAAGTACCTGTAGATCAGATATGTGATTCTAGTACAGAAAAGAGAATCACATTTTTAAATATACGAAAGAATAAACATCTGTGCATTCAATTTCTAAAATGGCAAAAAAAAAAAAAAAAACCTTGATTTTAGGTCTTGATGACTAAAAATTAAGATAAGGTATTAATTACATTCTAAGTCCTCATGAAGATACAAGGGAATTCTTTAAAACAATCAGTGATGCTGAGCCCCCTGTGGGTGTATTCTGTGGGTGTTGACAGGGTTAATGATAATGTAACTGCTGAACTTTAAGGTAAGTGGAGAGACAGAAGTGAAGGTGAAAAGGCAGTCACGACTCTTCCGAAACCATTTTGCTGCCATGAAAAGGTGAGGAGAATTACCATATCCAACAGACATTTACCGTTGAGAGGACCAACCTCCTCTAGAAAATTTTTCTCAAAGATCTTACACCTCCATGAAAGTGAAACTATAGCTGGGGTAAAAACAGAAAAAAGCAGGTTTTACTCACAAAGAACCCTCTGCTAGAGATTTTACGCTTGAGAAAAACTACATTACTATTTTACAATTTCTAGAGAACTAAAGGGCCCAAAGAAATTCTCCATATGATGGGCAGAAGTTAACGTCCCAGATTAGATAAATAAGGCCTTTCTGGAAAAAAAATTATTTCATTATTGCACTAAAAAAAAGATATCATAATATGAAAAGATATCAGCATAGGACCATTCACTTCATCAACAGTTATAATAGCAAAAAATAATTCAAAAAATATCAATAGCAGACTGGGTGAATAAGCTATTGTACAGCCATACAATGGAATATTATACAGCTATAAAAAGGAATGAGGAACATCTTTATAAATTATGGTGGAGTGATCTCTATGATATATTGTTAAATGAAAGATGCAAAATGCAGGAAAGTGAGTTAGTATGCTACCATTTATCTAAGAAATGCAGGATATAAACATGGTTGTATGTAATTAAAACAATATTATAAAAACCACAAACATTTTAAATATAGTTACTTTTTGATGGAGGGCATACTATGTAGAAGATAGGGATAAAATCTAAACTTCTCTCAATATACCACATCATAAAGATTTGACTTTGTAACATGTAAATAATTTACATTATTATAACAAAATCAAAATTTTTAAAAGAGCAAATCAAAAGTAAAATGAAACAAATGAATGTAACTGTATTGAATTAATCACCATTCCACTGTTAATAGGATTGCTACATAAAAAGGAACATTCAGATGACTTAAAACACAATCATTTGCCTGTTCATCCCTAGTAGGATATACTCTAATGTAAAAAATTACTGGGAAAAAACACTAAACTGTTTTCAGCGATGATTCTGAGACTGTTGCATGTGTGTTGTGGGATAGAACAAATGAGGAATTATCCTGGTGTTGTTAAGTACCAGGATTTATGTTATGGGAAGAGGAAATAATGTTAAGACTGATGAGGTTAAAGAAAAGGTCCTAAATCTGAACTGGAAGTGTTAGTATGAACTCATGATGCATTTTATCTTTAAAAACATTTATCTTCAGTCTATGTCCACTTAAAAAGCCAGGAGACAATGACCCGTCCATTAGCAATGATCACTCCACTGCCCAGATCATGTCTCTAAGTACCATCTTTCAATAAGAAGAATTAGGGTCCTGAGAGAAATGACTAACTCCATATCAGGGAATGAACATGATGCAACTGGAATATCCTGTCACACCATCAGGCAAACGACCTATCAGAGATAACTAGGAGACAACATGGCTACTTCCAGTTGCCAAAGATAGATGAGTGGAACATCAGTAGGAAAAATAACTGTAACTGACTGGGACACAGCTGACATTTATAAACTGGTAAGTTTATAACAATACTAAAAACATCCCTGGTTATCTTTGGAGGATGCTAGGGAATCAAACCACTATTTTGAACATTGCTAAGTAAAAGAGAAGTCTCAAGCATTTACCCCATCTTTCCCATATGAACTGTACCTCAGGAGAGTCAAATAGTTGATGAAGGGAGTTTCTCTTTATAGAAGCATTCCAGAAGTTTTGTAGAAAGAATGGACCACAGACTTTTGCAACGCTAATGAATTAATGGATCTAGGCATCAATCATGAAACATCACAAAAACAGAAAACCAGACATTATATGCCTCCTAATGCACATACACAACACTACCTATAAAGAAGCCTGAATAAATAAGCCTGAATCCAACCAACCAATATACCTCTGGATCTAACTAACAATATACAGAAAATATAGGTCCAGAAGAATGGGGTACATGATACCACAGGACTGTAATCAGCAAAATCCAGACTATGGGAAACTCTGCCAGACAAATGACACGATTTCTTCAACAAACAAATCTTAAGGGGAAAAAAGAGAAAGGGGTACCTACAGATTAAAAGATACTTAAGAAACATATCAACCAATTGCAATTGGTGGGTCTTATTTCAACCATGATTCAAACAACATTTTTTAAAAACAAAGACATTTATGAGCTAATTAGGGAAATTTGAGCATTGTCTTGGTATCTGATGATATCAAGCAATTATCTTAATTTTTATATACGCTAATAGTATTATCGTTGTTTTTCAAACAGTCCTTACCTCAAAGTTACGTGCTGAAATAGTTACGGCTGAAATAATATGATCCTTCAGATTTGCTTAAAAATAATCCCAGAGTAGGGGGAAGAGTGGGTGGTATATATAAAAGAATAGCCTTAATTTTATAACTGTTGAAACTGGGTAATGTTTGCATGAAGTTTCATTATACTATTCTATTTTTGTATATATCTGAACTTTTCCATAATAAAAAAATGTTAAATGACGAGCTTTCAAAAATTGGTTTGTGTCTTGCAGACACGTATTGAGAGTTATGTTCAAAGCTAACAACGTGTGTCTGTGTGTGTGTGTGTGTGTGTGTGTGTGAGTGTATAATATATTCAAACAACTCTGTGAGGCAGTTACTTCTACGATCCTCCTTAGACAGAGGAAGAAACTGAAAATTAAAGAAGTTAAGCCACAGAACAAAGTAAGTTGCACAGAGATTATAACCTAGCTCTCTCTGACCTGAGACTCCAAGTGTCCAGTGGGAGAAATGGAAAATCCTCTACATATGTAGAAGGAGATCCTCTACATAAGTAGAAGGAGATTGGTGTAGAGAATTGTTTACAAGGTGCTGGAAGGTATAGAAGAGCAAAAAGAAGATGGAGATAAAAACTGGAGAAACAGAAGATGAAAGGGTAACATCCAGGGACCAGAAACTGTTAACACCCTGGGCTGGTACCCACAAGACCATACTTGTACTCATCAGTGACGCTGGCACCATCACTGTGAAAGTTGTACCACTGCCACTTGGAAGTAGCCATTGCTATTGTCTCCTCCTTTCTCCCACATCCCAATTTCCTACCAGTACCTCCTACCTGCAGAATCTAAGAGTAGACCAGCTGGCAAAGAAGTCTGGAAGATGCAGTTTGCAGGCTTCTAGCCCCCCATGATACAAAGGAAAATGCGGAAAAGCAGGAATGGAGCTGAGACCCAAGAGACAAATAACCAGCACAACTACAGTGCTGTACTTCTTGTCGAGTTACAATGTCAAATTGTAATTTTTTGATTTAGAACTCACGTGTGGGTGAAATAGGTAAAGGGAATTAAAAGGTACAGACTTCCAGTTATAAAAAAAATAAGTCATGGGGATGTAATGTACAGCACAGGGAATGCAGTCAATAATATTGTAATAATTTTGTATGGTGACAGATGGTTATGAGACTTATTGTGGTGATCAATTCATAATGTATATAAATATTGAATCACTATGTTGTACACCTTAAACTAATACAATATTGTATGCCAACTATACTTCAATTTTTTAAAAAAAGGAAATGGAAAAGAAAGAACTCTAATGTGAAGTTTTACTTTCTTCCTTGCTTCTTCCATTTTAATAGCTGCCATGTGGCCATTAAGCACTTGAAATGTGCTGATCCATATTGAGATGCCCTGTTAAGTGTAAAATACATTCTGAATTTCAAAGACTTAGACTCACACACACATATTCATGAGAACCTAAAAGGTTTACAGGGACCATACGTCGGTTATAGCTGTACCAATCCTTTTGACAGTGTATTATTCCCACCTTACAAGGAGTTAGGCAGCATCTCCAAGGCCACAAAGCTTGTGTAGGGCAGAGTTGGAACTCAAGCCTGGGTCAGTGAGTATCTTTCCATCACACCAGGTTGCCTTTTTATAGCCACCAAGATTAGGAGCTGGAGCCTAGGAAAGGAGCTGGAGCCAGGCCTTGTGCAATGGCTCCCCTCAAAATCTCCATGATGTTTGAGGCTTGGTATGACTAGGGATGGCTAGGCAGACACCAAGTCATGCCTCCACCTCCAGGTGGTCAGCAAGCCTCATCTACAAAGAATGTTTATAAAAGAAGGACATAACTTAGTCAACTTGGCTGGAACTATTTTTTTAAGAAAAATGCCTCGGGCGTCCCTGGTGGTACAGTGGTTGAGAATCTGCCTGCCAATGCAGGGGACATGGGTTCGAGCCCTGGTCCGGGAAGATCCCACATGCCGCAGAGCAACTAAGCCTGTGCGCCACAACTACTGAGCCTGCACTCTAGAGCCCGCGAGCCACAACTACTGAGCCCATGTGCTGCAACTACTGAAGCCCACGTGCCTAGAGCCCATGCTCCGCAACAAGAGAAGCCACTGCAATGAGAAGCCCACGCACCGCAACGAAGAGTAGCCCCCACTCACCGCAACTACAGAAAGCATGCAAGCAGCAACGAAGACCCAACACAGTCAAAAATAAATAAATTTATGAAAAAAGAAAAATGCCTCACCAACTTGAATAAGCTCCCTCCAGCCAAAAATGGACAGTTTGAGCATCCAAGTATAAGAACTGCAATGGGTTGACACACATCAATTATATGTGTTAAAATAAGCTACAAGGATATATTGTACAACACAGGGAATATGGCCAATATTTTATAACAACTATAAATGGAGTATAACCCTTAAAAATTGTGAATCACTATATTGTATACCTGTAACGTATATGATTAGTACATCAACTATACTTCAATTTTAAAAAAGTATATGTGTGAGCCAAATTGATTCATAATGTTACTAAGAAAGCAAACAGAGGAACAAGTGAAACATCCTTGTTACCTTAGGAGAATGGTAGAGAATCAACTCATTATTTTGATAACTGGAAATAAGAGGGAAGATTGACGCATTTAACCTGCCTTTCGCATATAAATTGTATCCCAGGGAAACCAACTAACTGATGAGGGGAAGTTTTTCTTCTTAGAGATGTTGCAGCTAATAAGTGAAGGAAAGGATGCAACAGGAATATCACCATTTGACACCCCCAATGATAAATGGATGTAAGCAAAGATCGTTAATACTGGTTAGCAACACAGCAAAAAGACAGTCACAGGAAAAACAAACAAAACAAACAACCCAAGAAACAAAAAAAGCAAACATTGTATATTTCCTGCTGTAAGAACACAGTATCACTGAAAATGTATTCTCGCCCCACTTCCACCCCTCAAAATTGAGCATAATTGAACCAAAACTCTAAAAATAACTGCAAGTTTCTAACAAACAGAGAAGGCAGGGAAACATGTAAGACACATGCCAGGAATGCAAAAAGTAAAGTGCAGACTGGGGGAATATCCACAGGACAAACAACCCAAGGTCCTGAACAAAGTAACTGCAAGTGGAAAAAGAGAGAGCGATGGGGAACCTATAGATTAAGAGAGACTTAAGAGATAAGCCAACCAATCGCAATGAGTGAGTCTTATTTGGATACCAACAAATTGTAAAAAATAATAAGACAATTAGAGACAATTAGAAAAATGTGATTGATATTACGTAGCTGCTATAGACTGAATGTTTGTGCCCCTCCTCAATTCATATGTTGAAATCCTAACCCGCGATGTGATATTAAGAGGTAGGACCTTTGTGAAGTGATTGGATCATGAGGGCAGATGCCCTTATAAGAGTGACCCCAGAGAGCTCCTTCACCCCTTCCTCCATGTGAGGACACAATGAGATGATGGCTGTCTGTGAACTAGTAAGCAGTTCCTCACCAGACACGGAATCTGCTGGCACCTTGACCTTGGACTTCCCAGCCTCCAGATGTAAATTTCTGTTGTCCATAAGCCACACAGTCTATGGGATTTTTGTTATAGCAGCCAGAACTAAGACAGTAGTTATGAAATTTTTTGGTGTAGAGTGGTTTTATGACCTTTTAAAACAAAGAATTCTTAGATTTTAAAGATACAGACTGAAATATTTGTAGATGAAACAGAAAACAAGTGCCTAAAAGAAACGAGACAATTTAGGGCCTTTGGAGGTGAAACAGCACAATGAAAAGAGTACTGGCCGTAGCTCTGAGTCCCTAGCTGCGGGGTCCTGGTCAAGCCACTAGAGCCCCCTGCACCCCAGCTCTCTCCCTACCAATGTGGGGCAAAAACACCACCTGAGCCCCTCACCTCCTCAGAACACCGAGGATCACTTAGGATAACGACTCCCTGAGGGAACTGCACAGGTTCTTCCTCATCTGTTTCATCACCTTCTAATTAAACCCACTTCTCCCAAAGGACATGCGTACAAACGAAACGCTAGTTCTAATTCAATTTTATGTTTCTCTCACAACACTGTAAATATATTCCAGCCACATAATGGGCTAACAACTTTTTTTGAGCTAACCTAGAAACCTAAATGCCACGTATAACACTGTTTCTATATGAAAACCCTTTCCCAAAACCAACTGGATTCTTGACAAAGTATGTTTGTCATATAATCTGCATATAAGAGTGAGGGTTACCTTTTACATTAATCCAAAGCATTTCCTGATTCTTTTTTCGGATTCAACGGTCTCACCTTTGACACACAGAACTGGTTCTAGTCTTGTGCTCCTCCTCCTTTTCCCTTCTTGAAAATCTCAACCAACAAAGGGGAGAGGAGAATGTGCCTGCAACACTCCTCCCAGGCATGGCCACCCCTGGGAGCTGAGGGGAGGGGACAAAGCTCCCTTCCCCTCACCAGCTCCTCCCAAAGGGATGAAGAGGAAGCCTCCACGATCAGAGTCAGCCAGTCCTGACATCTCACTGTCCTAGTGGGCCAGATCACTGCAGGCAAAGGTGCTGGGCTTTCACCCGGGTGGCAGCTCACCTGGGTTCCGCGTATGGTGGAGTATATGGGCAGAGAGGCTGACCACAGGGACAGGAGGGCCTGTGGTGGTCCAATGTGTAAGGAGTCCCGGAATTGTCTTTGCAGACCCTGCCTTATAGATTTGGGAGGTTGCCTCATGCAACCCTGTCTGCCTAAGCCTCTGGTACAGAGCAAGCCACCACTTCCCAGAGCACGCACCAGGCAATCTTCACCTGTGCTTGCCCGGCCACTGACAAAGCTGATCCTTTGCTTTGTTCTCTCTTTATTTGGCCATCGCTGTCTCGAGTACCACTCTCTCTCAAGGGAACTGTGCAAAGGAGATATCGTAGGCAGGGTTTGTATCAGATCGTGGGGAAAAGAGAAACTTTCAGCCCCAGCTACCGCTCAGTTCAAAACGCTACTTATCCTTCTGAAACATCACCCAGTGGAACACCTTTTGCTTTCCTCACAGTCACCCAGCTTATAGGCCAAGACTGTCAATCAGTTTCTTATGCTGAAAATGAAAATGCCTCATATGACCTAAAGACCACTTGTGGAGGGGGGGTTTGGGCCGTTGGGTCATTATTTGCCTTCATAAACTCGTACCTTCCTCTCCATCTGGCCACTGCTTTTGAAGCTTCCTCAGTAGGAACTCGGAAGAGGACAAAAGCCCCATCAATCCTGAAGTCATCACCTTCCAGGTCCAGAGCTTTAATGTTATTTATGGATCTGATGTCAGAAAATGGCACTTTTCTTTTTATCCATGTTAACCTGTGTGATAGGTTACTAAGAAGTTTTCCTATAAACATTTCCAAAATTCGGGGTCTTCCCTCCTTTTTGTGACTCACACAGGCAACTGGATCCCTGTAGCTAATCATTATACCTTCTCTAGGAGGAAATGGTGTTAGATTTACAGTGTATCATTTTTCCAACAATATACTACATCTGACAGCACCTGAAATGCCACAACATAAAAACCAACAGAGCTTTTCCAAAATGGCTTTAAGCCCAATTATAGACTAAGGTTTCAGGTTACATGTTTACACCAAAGAAGAATTCCACATGGAACCACCCCCAAGATAACACCAAGGCCCTGAGCTTTAAAGGCAGAAGCCTGATGCAGGTCCAACAGTCATGGAACCCAAACGCCAGCTTGGGCCTTTGACTGGCTAGATTCTACTGTGTCATCTCCTTTGGAAACCCAATTGACGCAGACCACACCCAGCGGTTTCCAAAGCTTCAGGGTAGCATGTCTCTATATAAATCCAGTTAGTCACCTACATTGGCCAAATCAATCTACTTGAAAGTGGGATACATTTTCCAATAAAAAACAACTATGTGTTTCAAAAATATCTAAATCTAAATAAGCAAACTTTCATTTTAATTACCAAAACAGAACTCATAGCAACCACAAGATTATTAGCAGCTAATATTTGTACAGTACTTAACAAAGTGCCAAGTACTGGGCAACATGTTCTACCAAAGCTTTCTCCATTTTACATTCTCCACTCATCTCAAAACAACACTCCAGTGTGAGCTAATAGAGGGGGTGACGGTGGATCTATAACAGGAAAACACCTCACCCGCAAGGCCCTCTGATTGCTCCCCAACTCCCGTCCTACCAGTCTATTCTAAATAACTGTGATTCCAGTACCAGCCACGCTTGGGCCTTCAGGCCTGTGTAAAAGGCAATAAAGCTCAGTGGTTAAGAACTTGGGAGTTGGATTCAGACAACCTTGTATTCAAATTTCAGCCCCCACCTTGAGCACTGTATTGTACCTCTGCAGCCTTGTTTTCCTCCTCTGTAAAATGGGAATGATAATTTGTGGCTCATGTATATAAAGCACTCCACAAATAGCGAGACTTTAATAGCTAATGTTACATCTACTCTACACAACTTGTTGCAAAATGTACAAACCACACAAGAAAATTGGAATCGCCTTGGAAACATGAGACAACCATGACAAGTTTTCTTTCAGTGATGGACTATGCGAAAGCAAAATCATCTCTTGATTTTTATTAAACCAATCACAAGCTTCTGAACTATTTTTCTGTGACCTGTCCCTGAGAAAGCAGAAAGGAGGAGCTGAAAAAAGTTGATAGTAAAGAATAAAGCATCAAAATCCTGAATAAAGCCTGGCTTTTATCTGCCAGTGGGAGAAGACAGAAAATGGGGGAAAAGCTATTAGCAACCAAATCTAAACTAATCTATATTGCAACTTATTAAAAAGTGGTGTTTTCCAGAAAAAAAAAGTGGTGTTTTCCATTAGAACATAAGTATCCAGACTTCCACTGTAAGATAATGGTGACACCTATTTTTTTTAATTTTCACTTTATATTGGTGTATAGTTGATTTACAATGTTGTGTGAGTTCCAGGTGTACAGCAAAGTGATTCAGCTATACATATACATATATCCATTATTTTTCAGATTCTTTTCCCACATAGGTTATTAAAGAGTATTGAGTAGAGTTCCGGTCCTTGTTGATTATCTATTTTATACATAGTAAGGTAACATCTATTTTTAAAAATGAACTCCTGCACACATTTGAATATTTTTAAATGTTTTAAATATACATATTCTTGAGTGAAAATATCAGCTTATAAACACATAGTAAAACTCATTTATTAATGTTTTGAGGCTGTGGAGAGAAGGTGTAGAGAGCAAGAAAGTAAAAACTGAGCAAAAATAGAATAAATTGGCTAAGCTAGGTTCCTACTTAAGGAACTTCTCACCTAGAAAGAGTGCTATCAGCCCCACTCCCTACCTCTGGGCTCTGAGATCGTGGGGAGAGGGGTCAGTGGGCAAAGAACAGAGGAAATGATAGAAACATGTCTGTTACGCACTGAATGTTTGTGTCCTCCAAAATTCCTATGTTGCAGCCCTAAACCCTGACGATATTTGGAGGCAGGAATTTTGGAAGGTAATTAGGTTTAGATGAGGTCATGAGGGTGGGGTCCCCATGATGGGATTAGTGTCCTTCTAAGAGGAGGAAGAGAGAACAGAGCTTGCTTGCTTTCTGCCACGTGAGGACACAACAAGGAGATAGCTATCTGGAAGCCAGGAAGAATGCTCTCACAAAGCACCTTAATCTCAGACTTCCCAGCCTCCAGAACAGGGAGACGGAAATGTCTGGAGTTTAAGCTGCCCTGTTTATGGTATTTTGTTATAGCACCCCAAGCTGACTAAGAAAATGTCTAAGCAGAGTCAGGGTGGAGAGTGAACTGAAAAGAGGAGGAGATGTTTTCAGCAATATCTTGGAGGTCTCCACACAAGACGAGTGGACATTCTTTAACATCATTAGTCATCAGACAGGAAATATAAACAATAAATTAAGTGGCCATTTAAAAAAATCCATTATTTTAGAAAATGATCAAAATTACTCATCTCAATTTGAGCTTCGCAGGGTATCTCTAATGATGCTGACCATCTTTTAACACTGGTTACAGAGGGCCTTCTGGGGGATGGTCAGGATATTCTCTCCTGTTCTGTAAAACCTCGATCAATGGGCTCCCTTGCCCTCTGGTTTCCAAATGTGTTTGGACAAAGATGGTGCCTCCTGAAAAGGAGAACAGTAGCATGGAGGTATTTACTCCCTTGGCTCTCCCTGCCAGGCCATAGGCCTCCAGTCACTGCATTCTTCCTTAAGACCGTAGCTTCGTGGGGGCTTCCCTGTCCTATAGGCTTGGTTTCTCAGGTTCCCATAACCACCCCCTCCTGTGGCTTCTTTTAGGTAGTAACAGCACCCTCTTCTTCTAGTCTTAGGGTGTTCATCATCATTTGCTGATTTCCTTTCATCTTGCCAACACATCTGAATCAATCCCTTCATTAGATTACTTTCCTTAAACTTTTGTGGGTATGCAATCTGTTTCCTGTCCAGATACCATCTGATCAGGTGTCAGGAAGGCCTGGTTGGTTGGTCTTGCCTCACCTATAGGTGCAGGGTTTACTTACAGCCCTTTGATTGGTCATCAGCATCTCCCTTTTTTTTCCCCAACCAGAAGTCTCAACCCAGTTCAACAGCTGTCATCTTTCTGAGCCCCTGAATTCTAGATTTTACTTGCCCACCTGGCCCCTGAGTACTCACGTGCTTCTCTCCAACCCTGCTGGTTTCCCAGACCCTGGACTCTGTCTTCACACCTGGTGCTACAGGGCTCCCTCCCTCCCTCCTATTCTGATTCCTGGCCTTCATCCATCATAATCTGGTACCACAGGAGCTGTCTGGCCCTCACCAGTGTGTCCTGTCCTGCTGCAGCCCAAATCCTGCCTTGTGCCCAACAGGGTGGGACTCAGTAGAAAAGCATCACCTCTGAAAAGCAGCGGCTTGCTGTGTTACTTTCTGATTTGAGAACTGATTTACCAAAGTCCAAAGGAAGAATTATCTGATAGTTCTTAAAAATTAGTGTGACTACTGAAGAAAGCAGTGAAAATTAGGAAAATTTGCTCAATGACTACAGTTCATGTGTTGGAAGAAAGTGGGGGCACTAAGCTGTGATGAAATGAGCTATGGCAGAAAATAAACTAGGGCTTTACTAAAATTAAAACAAATAAACATGGTGAAAACGACTAGCAAGAACTCCAAGAGCCGAGAACTGAATAAGCCTATGGTGTCACATCAGCCCCTGTTTTAAGCTCCTCCCTTGGCTTGCAATTTCCCAGCATGCAGGACACGGCTCCAGCAGGGTAGAGGCATGTGAGGGCTTGTGATGACAAAGGAAGACATCAGGGCCTGCAAATCCCAACAGATCCTGAGGAGAATTTGAACCTCAAGAAACCAGAGTGGGCTACGTGGTCCAGCCCTCTCTCCACTTACAGACTTTCCAGCCAACCTTCCAGGCCGACTTCATGGATAGAGATGACAGGTGGCACATTACAAAAGTAAACTAAGATGAAGGCAGGGCTGTGACTAGTAGTCCAAATACATGCAATGTGGTACCATATACTCTGCTGGAGGTGGCCACACCTAATTCATCTGGCCCACAGACAGTCAATTTAACTAATTTAAGAGCAGTGGTTCTCAAACTGTGGTCCCCAGATCAGCAAAACTAGCGTCTCCTAGAAGCCTGTTAGAAATCCAAATTCTCAGGCCCCACCCAAGACCTACTAAATTAGAAACTCTGGGAGTGGGACCCACCAATCTGTACTTTAACAAGCCTTCCAGGTAATTCTGTTGTACACTAAAGCTTGAGGATATTGATTTAGAGAACAAAAATGATTTTTTTTCCAAAATACCTCTGCCCCTCCCCGAAATAAAATCTCATTCATTATCTACCATAAGGTCAGAAAATTATCTATTTATTTTCCCTTTATATATAGTCAACTTGGGATTATCCTCACTGATTCAGAAAACCATGGAAAGAATAATACAGAAGTAATGAATCACTGGCGTAGGCACACCCTTTTGCAATAGATTGACCATCCTCATTAGGCTTTGCTTACCAAACTTCGTGGATATTCCCTGAACCCCTGGTTCAACAGAGTCTGGTACAAATACTGACTGCGTGAATAAATGAGCACAATGAATGGAGGAGATGGGGAACTGGTGAGGCTGCCTACCAGCACAAAATCACTTGGAAACTGAGAACCTCCTGCGTCTGATTCACAAAATAGTTAAACTACACAGAGATGGCTGCAAGTTGACTGAACTGTCAACAAAGACTCTTTTCTACAACTGGCTGCCTAGTCCCGGATGCCTCTCCAGCCACAACAGCTGGGATGAGAAAAGAAGACTTGTAAGAATCCCCAGATTTTCCCGGGGAGAGGTTCAACCATCTCCTCTGAGGATTTCTGAACAAGAATTACAAAACTGGCACAATATCAGGAGTGAGCATTCTGCAGGATTCTCCTGTTGGAGTACTATTTTTAAAAAGGCAAACAAGGGGCTTCCCTGGTGGCGCAGCGGTTGCGCGTCCGCCTGCCGATGCAGGGGAACCGGGTT
>NC_041221.1:78177017-78193346 GCF_002837175.3 Physeter macrocephalus | reverse complement strand
TACCAAAAAAAAAAAAAAAAAAAAAAAAAGGCAAACAAGAGGAAGACAAATTGCTAGGAACCTGCATTTTTTACAGCAATTGGAAGAAAAATCTAACTTCTTACCAGAAATGGAAATCCACATGATATCATTGTACTGCACATGAATTATTAATGTTTATCATTCTTTTTGTAAATTAGGTATTCAGGAAGGTTCCTGTCGACATCATGTTTGACATCATAATGCTTCATCATTCTAAAAGCCTAATGAGATGAATTCTTGCTAGAAAAGAGAGAGAGAAATCAAGTACACATTTCTGCACTCTGGGGAACACCAGAGACCAAGGAGATAATGAAGATATGGTTTATAATTGATGATCAAAGAAAAAGTTTAAAAAAATTTATTACAACCCTATCACCACTGTAAACAAGACCAAATGGCAAAGACTTTACTTTTCCACCTGAGCATTTTGGAAAAGGGGGGGTTGCGGGGGGGCATTACTAGCAACTATCTCAAATTCTTAAGGTAGAAGAATTCTTCTAAAAAGAAATGAAAGTAATGTCTTTATAAAATTACCTTATCCACAAAAGAACATGGAACATGTGAAAACTGAAAAAGATACTAAAACACTGAGTCACACGTCCTAAAAGGATACTATTAAATATATTAAAACAATTCTGTGATAATAATTCTGTGTGGTTTGTATAAATAATAATTCTGGTCTCAAATCTATAGTTTCTGAGCTCTACAAATGCAAATTAGTGTTGAATAAACTGAACCAGCAGTTTTAGTCCAACATTTCCAGCAGTGGGTTGGAATGAAATAAGCTCTTATTTGGAAATCTGGTTGATAAAGCAAAGTACGTTAAATTTGTACCCAGGTCAAGCCTTTTAACACTTCAGCCAAGTAGCAATGATATTTATACAAGTTCATACTAGCTGCTAATAATTGGAACTTATTTTCCCTCCAGTTTTTATTTCATTTGGTCTCTAAGTAGCCTCTTGAGAGAAGTATTAAAACACAGAGAATGAGTTCATTCATTATTCTTTCTTTCACTGAACAAACATGGAGTAGCTAGAGGTGCCAGGTACTAAATTGGGATTCTTGCTACTCTGAAAGGCAAAAATACGCAATTTCTCTTAAGCAAACCAAAAAGAGTATCACAGAGTTCATAAGTTGTCACCATTCTGAACTACTGCTTCATGTTTGCAAATTTCCTTTTCAACAAGAAGGCAAAGTATAGTCTTTATTGATAAAATTCCAATTTAATTATTTCACCAAATATAACATTTTAATCCCCTGAAATTACTCCTAGTGGTAACTTTATGTGAACTGGTGGGGGGGGGGGAACTTAACAGAAGGAAGTGTTCAGCACATACCTTTATAACAAATGTTCAATTAGTAGGTTGTACTGTCATGAGTCCAGGTCTCTAGTTCTTGGATATTCTATCAATACACAGTTAACATTCAAAAGCTAGAAGAGAAAGCTTATACCTGGTACATAGTAGGTGCTCAATAAATGGTATTGAAACTTAACAGAAGAAAGTGTTCAGCACATACCTTTATAACAAATGTTCAATTAGTAGGTTGTACTGTCATGAGTCCAGGTCTCTAGTTCTTGGATATTCTATCAATACACAGTTAACATTCAAAAGCTAGAAGAGAAAGCTTATACCTGGTACATAGTAGGTGCTCAATAAATGGTATTTGTATTATAATGAGTACATTATCATATTATATTACATGATTATTACCAGAGAAACTCTACAACTATAAGTAAACATCAGTTAAGCTTCATGTTACAAAATCAGATGCTGTTAAAGTAAGCTCACTAAAAGAACCTTTTCCTCTTCCAGACTGAAGTAAGCACATGTCACCCTTCTCTTCACCCCTCCACTGAGAGCTGACTTTATCCAATGAAGACTAGGAGCCTCCTCACACTAGCCGCCTCCAGTTGTTGAATAACTTTTCAAGTATTAACTATACAATCGTGCCTTTACCAAATAATCAATGGAACGATTCCTGGTAATTTACTGACCATGTAAAAACTGTGATTCTACCTCACATTAACTGTCATAGGGACATACTTCTTTTCCTCTGTACTGTGGGATGTGCCATTGTCCTTCTGTTTGCTATATAAGGATAAAAGGCCCAGTGGCCACATTTACACAATGAAAAACCTCTTGGATTTAATAGTATTTTGAGAACACACAGGAAGGCACTATTAAAATAATCATTTTTCTTCTGGCATTAAGAAATAAGCAGTGACTGCTTTAATCACTTAATTTTTTCTAGTTCCTCAAAATTCCACTCTCCTGAAAGATGAGATGTATGTGCAGAATGAATCATCTTCAGACAGCTACACTGCACGGAAACCACTTCCCCTCACTGTAGCTCAGCCGACCCTCCTCACTCACGACCTGATTCTCTCAATTATGTCCAAGACGCAGCCAACCCAAATAAGTGATAAACAACAGGTTCCACTCAGGTCCTCTTCCTCCATCCCTCCGGAAAACAGAAACACCCGCATTCATTCACAAATCCCACACTCGGTCCCTGTGGCTGAGACTCCATGCAACCTGGCTGGTGTCTCCAGGTAAAAACCTGACACGAGGGCACTATAGTACCACTGCACCGAGTCTGCACCATTCACCCAGGAGCCACGCAAATCCAGCCCGGAGCTCAGATTTCATTCAATGGGACTCGCCACCGAACGCTCTCAATGATGCCCACCCCTCCTCCTGAGTTGACTCAGCCCAGCCTTCTCCACCTCAGTGAGAAACGGGCCAGCCCACCTGCTTCCCTTCTCCATCCGTTGCCCCAGAACCAGCGCCCTGGACCCCTCCAGGGGTCTTTAGTGCTCACATTTCCTGGGTCCTCATCACACCCATAAATGAAAAGTAAACTCCTCCTTAGTGACAACCTCCCCAAACCAACCACGTCACGGCCACTCAACTCCGCCGGAGCCCCCTACCCGCCGGACGGGGCAGGCGGCCCCCTTCCAGCCCGGGCCGGCGCCCGGCGTTTACCTTGACGCTGGTGTAGCTGGTCTGGGTCTCGGCCTCCGCGCTGCTGCAGCAGTGGCGACTCCGGCCCCTGCAGGTGGTCGCCGCGGGGCCCGTGGAGCCCGCGCTGCTGCCGCTGCCCAGCTCACCGCGGGCCCTGCGGCCGCGGGCGGCACCGGGGGGCCAGGACGCGCGGCTCGGGGGGATGGCGTCGGCGGCGTCGGTCTGGACGAAGAGGCCGTGCAGGGGGGCCGCGGGGCCCTGCGACACGCTGGTGGTCTGGCGGGGCGAGTTGGACTCGTCCGAGTCCCGGCAGTAGATCACGCCGCTCTGCGAGACGTGGATGCTGGGGGCGCAGCCCATCCCTCGGCCGGGCTCCCTCGAGCGCCCGCCCGCGCCCCTGGCCACCGGGCCCCAGCGCCGCGGCGGCCACCTGCAGTAAGGGGGCGGGCGCCTTGGCGGCGGCGCCCGGACCGCTGGCCCCCCGGCCTGTCTGGCCGCCGCTCCGTCGGGCCCGCCGCGGCACCCCTCGCCGAGCCTCCTGGGGCTGCGCGCGTCACCCCAACTTTCCCTTCTGGGCCATCTTCCTCCCCGAGCGGGAGAGCGCGCACACACAGCGCCCCGCGCGCACGGGTGGCCGCCACCCTCCCCGCCGCGGCGCCCCAAACGAGCTCCCTGCGCCTCCGCCCTCCCCTCCGCCCTCGGCCCGCGCCGCCGCCCAGCTCGACCTCGCCGGGCTCCCGCGGCCCCTGGGCCAGAGCACCGCCCGCCCGCCTGAACCTCTTTCCCTACTTTCGGTCCGCGCGCGCGTCTCCCTCCCTCCTTCCCTCCCGCCCGCCTTCCTCTGCGGCGCCCTCACTCCGCAGCCGCCGCCACTCGGGCCCCGCTGCGCCCCTCGGCCCCGCCCGCCGCTCCCCGCGCTCTCCAGGGCTGAGCAGAGAGTGCCCGCCGCCCGGCTCGGTCCCCGGGGCCCCAGGGCGCGGCAGCGGTCACCACGCCTCGGCGCCCTCCCCTCCTCCGCTGTCCAGAGGCCTCATCCCTCCTGCACCCGTCCCGGGGCCGCCCTCCGGTTCCCCAGCCCCTCTTCCCTCCTGCACCCCTCCCCCGGGCCGGCCCCGAAGGGCGGTGTAGCCTGGGGAGCCCCGCAACAAGCTCCTCGCCTTTCACCAACACGTTGTAACATCCCAGTAAAACACCACGATGCCCTGTAGGGACCCTCCAGACCATGCCCACCCATCTGACTTGCCCGGCTCCCAGTACACTCAGAGCATTAAGGAGAGAATTCATGCCTCCATAGTCCCCCGCTTCCCCACGCACTCTGAAGGCTGAGCTCGATGGCTGGCGACCCAGTCTTCAAAAGAAGTCCATTCCATGGCTACTCATCATCTGGAGGTCATGCCAAGGGACGGGAGGCCCTGCAGAGGACCAAGCACTTGAACACACAAATTCTAAGATCCAAAGAAAGAACAGAAGGAAGTTGTTCGCGTGGTTCTTGGATTTCTCCTCCAGCGTTTTCACCTCTTCCTTGGGTGTCACTAAATTTTCACCCTGGCTTCTACTCCATCCAGCCTCCCGTTGTCCACTGCTCTTCCTGACACCACAGGCTGGGCAGTCAAAACTGCCTCCCTTCACTTCCCTGAGTGAGGCTACACAGCTTCACTCGAGGGGAGCAAGAATACCTTCAGAAGAAGGCTGCTTATCATCCTCCCCGCTGTGCAATCTGGGTTAGCGCTTCGAGGCACCACTGCTCATTTATTCATTGGTTCTTTGAGTGATTCCTGCCTGCTGCCACAGCATCACATGGATGGTCCAAGGAAGGACTCAACAGTAGAGTTGCTTATAAGGTTAAAGGCAAGAACACAGAGTCCTAATGCAAAGCACAAAGAAGTATCCAATTTCAAATAACTTTTTTGGTTCCTCCCTCCCTCTCTCTCCCCATAACATCGAATTTGGAAATGACTGGATCAAGACTTTATATTACAGCTTCTAACCTTCACAGAGAAGCAAATCTCAAATTCAGATATACAGAGGAGAAAGAACTAACCTAACCTAGTCTAACTAACCTAAGCTAACCTAAGTCTTCTACTTCTGTTTCTCTTCTCAGTTTAACACTAGAACTTTCCAACTTTTGGTCTCTTTAAAAAATATATTTGATGACATGAAAAAGTGTATCTCTAGTAGATGCAGAGAAAGTCTATGCTATATTTTCTAATGGACAGGCAAACTGCTCATAGAATTTCTGTGCAGGTTGGGTTCCCCAAGAAGCAGATCCTGAAATGGTGTTTAGCAGGCATAAGGTTTATGAGTAAATACTCTAGGACCCTAATCAACATCTGGAAGGAAAGGAGGCAGGGAGGGAAGTTGGAATGGGGAGTGGAGATTGAGCAGGGAGAAACTGAGCTAGAATACAGCCTCACTAAAAGCCTCAGGCAACCGTGCAGGGAAAATTCTGAAACTGGATGATGCATCAGAGTTGTCCTGAATTGGGTCTAGGAGGATAGGCCTTTATACTCTCACATGGATCAGCAGTTACTTGCAGGCCACCACAGTAGCCTTGGGCCAGGTGGCTCTCTTCAGCTGAGGCAACCCCCTTATGAGGGGATTGAGGGCTGAGGGCTGAGCTGAGGGCGATCTGCTGGCAGCACTCCTCCAGCTGAAGGAATAAGTCCTTCTTTCCTGGCATCGTAGCTTCCACCACAGTTCCCTTCCATGCTTCCTTGTCCCTATCCATGCCTGTAAGAATACCACATTAAATGGTCAAGACTGAGATATAGGGACAGTCATCCATTTGAAATAGGCCTAAGCCTGATGGCTGCCATCTGCTCTACTTCCAAGGGACCATTCGGAATCTGGGCAAACATCATCAGAGTTAAATTACAAAAGCACTAGTCTCCATACCAATCCCTGATGCTACGTTAGGTCAGGAGTTACCGGTTCCTAAAGTTTCCCTATGATTCTCTTATATACACCCATTTCAGTCATTATCCTTCACAGAGCTACCAGTCAATGTCAGCCTTTTTTGACATTTAGAGCCATGCTAATTCTCATGCCCCATGTCTACTTCTTCAGAGTTTTCTTTAAGAATGTGGTGACTATGATGAAACCTCCCAGAGAAGAGAAAAGGGCCAGTCACTCACTGAGGCTTTGAAGGCAAGAAGACTATGATAAAACAGAAATTACAACCAATCTTCTGGTGGAGAACATTAGGAGCTGAGTCATGAAGGGACAAGTCACTCAGAAGCAAATTTAGACAAAAAAAAAAAAAAATTAGAAGCAAAATTTTAAAAAAAGATTAAGACTTGAGAGAAGTAAATAACCCCTAGGTGGCTATTGAACAGGACTGAGCTGCTTTAGTATGTTAACTGACCGTTACTTCTTGGGACCCGAGCCTTTCACCAAATGTGAGTTTTTGCAGGAGCAGAAGAGGGAATGGGGGAAATGCACTAGCTATAAATTCTTCCTCCCATTCCCAGAGCAGCCAATAGCTTCAGTATCTTTCTCAGACATAGCTTCCACTGCCAATTCTGGCTTAGTGGAAGGAAAAAAATAATGTATCCCTATAATCTCCACCAAGTGTTCTCAGTGGGAATGTGTAACCTGCCCCCATCGCTGGCACAAATCTGGTCACTGAAACATGCAGAAGCGTGCAAGTGGAGGAAAAATGGTTTAACTGAAATCGTTCCCTAGCTAAGCTCTGAGGCCTGAGTTCTTGCTCCTGTAAGTGATTTCTGGACCAATTCCCATGTCACAATTTCAGTGCATTCCACAATAACCGCGAAGTCTACAAGTTCAGACATTGCAGATAAAATTTAGGCTCAAGTTACAGAATAAGGCCAGAAAAACCAACATTATAAAAAAATTTGAGTTAAGAAAATTTAGCTACAGCCAATGTCCAAGAAAGAAATCAAACAGAGAAGTAAATCAGAAATTTCTTCTAAACCTCAGAAATGTCCAGGGTCAGCTGAACGGCTTGTATGTTTTATACTGATGTCAAGCAAGAGCTGATTTCAGAATTATGACCCAGAAGCACTGCAAGACCCTGAACAATTAAGGTCCCTTCCCATTCTAAATCGGTATAACTCTTCCAAAATTCCTCTAAAGAAGAATAAAATGTGACTAATACATTTTCAGTGATTCTTAACCATAAAGGTTAAAACAATTGCAGCTTTCAGATTAATCTTTAGGTAATCAAACATTTAATCAACCAATCAACCTTACAGAACTCTGAATTCAAACTTTATTCCTAATGGTGGAGCTTACTGGAAGTCTAACCACCTGATAAGTGAAACAATACAGTTTATTAGGTAGCCTGGCACAGTGGAAGGTTCACTGAACTCAGAGTGAACTCAGGGCGAACTTGAAACTAGTGCTGCTTCTTATAGCTGTGTAACCTCCAACAAGTCACTTAACCTCTGGGCCTCAATTTTCTACATCATCTTCAACGTCTCTAAATCACCAACATTCGGGGATGCTGTGAAATTTTTACTTTCTTTTATTAAATTATTTTAAGTTTAGAACAGTGGACTTTTCGACCTGAAAGAGTAGTCCTCAACCTAACTGCTCATCAGAATCACCCTGAGGAATTTGTCAGAAACACAGCAGCTTCCTGATCCCATCCCAGAGACTTGGAGGCAGGCGTCAAGGGCAGGTCCAAAGAAGGTGAGTCCAGTGTAGCCTCTCCACGGCCTCCTTTGGGGGACTAGAATAGAAGCTGAAGTCCTTACAAGAGCCTACAAAATCCTACCTGATGTGGCCTCTGCCCGGCCTTTCTGAGCTCTCTCCCCTCTCACCAGCACTCTCTCTTCTCCAGCCACATTGACCTCTTTGCTCTTTCCCCAAGGCACCTCACAATATTAGCCAGGAGCCCTTCCCTCTGCCTCTTATGCTGTCAAAAAGGACAGGGCTACCTTCCTCACTTCCCTTAAGTCTCTGCTCAGATGCTGCCTTCTCAAAATCTGAGAAACTCTTATTTATCCCTCCACTGTCCCCCCACTACGCCTGATTTCCCCCCGCCCCAGACTGCTCTGTTTTTCTTATTCCATAGCACTTATCACTTTCCAATTTATTATATAATTAGCTCATTTATTATTATGTTCATTTTCTATCTTCCCCCACTAGAGAGTAGCCTTGACTACGGCAGGGATTTTTTGGTTTCCTATTCACTGACGGACCTAATTCCTAGTGCCTGGCATATAGTACATGCTGAAATATTTGCTGAATGAATGAATGATTTTTTTCTCATTTCTTCCTTTTCTGTCTTTCTCTTCTCTTAACTGTTATACCTCAAAATGGAAGGGGTTTGGGTTTTTTCTTTATTGAGTAGAGGGTTATGGTCTATGTTTTTAGTTTTAAAAGCCAGTGAATGCCTTGACCAGATCATCCTCCTTTTGGCAATATATATCAGAAAAAGTCAAAAGAATAAAACAATAACTTATACAAAGATGTTGCAACACTATTTACAGTAATGAAAATGGAGATAATCTAAACATCAAACACTTAGGGAATAACTCAACAAATTACACTAGCAGTCAGAATACCCCTATTTAAATGTGTATGGATTAAATATTTATATATAGTATATGTAGATTGATTACAACTATTTAAAATGCATGTCTATCTGTTAAGGTTCATAAGTGAATGTAAAGTGATACAGATAAGAAGTTGGAGCACAACAAATTTCTTTTTGTGAAAAACTATTTTACCGGGACTTCACTGGTGGCGCAGTGGTTAAGAATCCGCCTGCCAGTGCAGGGGATACGGGTTCAAGCCCTGGTGCAGGAAGATCCCACATGCCGCGGAGCAACTAAGCCCATGCACCACAGCTACTGAACCTGTGCTCTAGAGCCTGCGAGCCACAACTACTGAGCCCACATGCCACAACTACTGAAGCCCGCTCACCTAGAGCCCGTGATCCACAACAAGAGAAGCCACCGCAGTGAGAAGCCCACGCACCACAACAAAGAGTAGCCCCTGCTTGCCGCAACTAGAGAAAGCCCGCGCACGGCAACAAAGACCCAACGCAGCCAAAAATAAATAAATAAATAAATTGATTAATTAATTAATTTAAAAAAAAACTGTTTCACCAAATACAAAAATAATGTACATGAATGAGTATCATGTTGCTTAATTCTCTCCTCAAAAATATTTTAGGGCTTCCCTGGTGGCGCAGTGGTTGCGCGTCCGCCTGCCGATGCAGGGGAACCGGGTTCGCGCCCCGGTCTGGGAAGATCCCACATGCCGCGGAGCGGCTGGGCCCGTGAGCCATGGCCGCTGGGCCTGCGCGTCCGGAGCCTGTGCTCCGCAACGGGAGAGGCCACAACAGAGGGAGGCCCGCATACCACAAAAAAAAAAATATTTTACGTAAGTATTTTTTAAAATATTTATTATTTATTTATTTATTTGGCTGCACCAGATCATAGTGCGGCATGCAGGATCTTGGTTGCTGAGTGTGGTACCTTTAGTTAGGGCATGTGGGCTCTTAGTTGTGGCATGCATGTGGGATCTAGTTCCCTGACCAGGGATGGAACCCGGGCCCCCTGCATTGGGAGCATGGAGTCAACCGCTGGACCTCGGAACTCCGTAGCTAACTATATTTCCTTTCATGGACTCCCACTGATTTTTTTTCTTTCAGACAGAAGGTAGAAGATGGAAGAAATTAAAGAAGGAAAAGGATCAGACATAAATGGACACAGAAATAATTTCTCTGTTTTTTAAAAATTTCTCTGTAATTTACAAAGGAAATACAAAACCAGATGCACAGAGACACAAAAGTACAGAGGCTACAAGAAAGTGAGAGTCAAAAAAAGACATGGGAACCATTTTCATGGTGAAATATTCCTACCAAGTGGATTTACAGCTCTTTTAAGGAAGTAAAAATAAGTTGTAAGTTGTATGTTTAACTGTAAGTGTATCACTTTTTGGACCTTTTACCACAGACCAAGTGAAATTTAGGAGAAGGTTTGGCCCCTAGGATAGTTCTCCCAAGCCAGTTGTAGAATATGCAAAAAGAGATGCAGGAAGGTGATTCAGCCAACATCTGACTTTTTTAGGTTAACGTCATCAAACATGGAATCCACTGAACACTGGGCCCTGAATCCATGTACTCAAAGGTGATCTGACCATTAACAAGAACACCACGGCGGGGGGCCTGGGGGTGCAGCAGCAGGCTGGATCAGCCCTGGAGAGGGGCCTCCAGAGTCTTCTTTTTACTCATCTTCAGAATTCTCCTGGACTCAAATAGTTAGGCTATGAAAAATGAAATATTCATTTCCAAAAATCTTGTGAATACATTTCACAAGAGTATCAGGCATAAAAGAATATACAAATGAAGCACCAGGTACAGTCCTACTCCAAAGGAGCTTCTAGAGCAATCAGGGAGATGAGACTTACACACAAGAAGTGACAGAGCATAATACACGAGCTGACACTCAAGGCATAAGAGCAAAAATGAGCAGTACTGGCAATTTTTTTTTTAGTAGTTATGACAATTGGGGAAGGCTTGCTGGAGAAGGGGACATGTCAGTTGGACCTCAACCAGAGGTTGAGGACTTTTCAAGCAAGGGGAACAGCACGAGCAAAGGCACAGAGGCAGAATTTACCTTGGTGGATCCAGAAGACAGTGAGCAGATGAGATAACTAGACAGTGTCTCCTGAGGTGGGGATGGTAAGATTGGAAGGGGAAGAAAGAAGACAGAAAATGGAAGACTGAAAATTCTCCTATATGTAGAGGAAGTCAGTGTAGGTCCTACCACCCTTAAGGAAACTCCCCATGTGAAAATCTAGATTTAGAAAACAAATTCTTGTCTTGCAAAATAAGTTTGTGTTTGCCAAATGATTAAACATTGGCTTTCTAAAAAAATAGTAGACTGCATGGCTTCATTGAATACTTTTCTACAGCACTATAATTTTGGGGGGTATTAAGTCAGGGTATAAATTATTAATTCACTCTGATTTGACTTAAGCTATATAATATATAAGGCAAAGCACATTTGTTTCTAAATTAGTGTGACATTTCCTCAATGCTTCATGGGTAATAAGAAAAGAAAAGGTTCAGGTTTTTAAGCAGGTCCTCCTCTATGTGTACACACACTTTGCTAAGCTCCAAAAGATTCCATTACACTCTGTGATGCTAAAGTCATTCATTCACTCATTCATTCCATCAAATATTAACTGAGGGGCTACCATGTATCAGACACTAACTAGGCACCGGGAAACAAGACAGAAACAGTCTCTTCTATAGAGTTAGAATACAATGGGGGGACTGGAAGGACAAACACTACAGTTCTCTGGTAGTGGTGAAGCTTGTACAGGGATTCAAAATACATTGATGTGATAGAGAGGGGGTAGGTTATGGACGTTTCCTCAGAGGAGATGACATTTAAGATTCTCAAAACACCTTACCAAAGGAGTGTCGGTCTTGTCGTCTATCCATCCACCAATCCACGCAATAAGAACACTTGAGCACCCACCACTGTGCCAGGTCCTGAGAGGGACGCAAAGAAGGAAGATCCTCAGTACCCACTCTCAGACAGTTCTATCAGGAACACAGACACACACCCAGAGAAGTGTGTTAACACTTGCTTTGGAAAAATAATCCAAGCGCAGAGAGAAAGATCACTGTGGGTGGAGTGATGCAGAAGATGTCACTGAGGAGTGAGGCACTTGGAAGAAAGGGCGGTATTTGAATAAGTGGAAAAGAGGCCATTCCAGACAGAGTAATGTGAGCAAAGGCCTAGAGGTGGGCACACAAACTGAATGCTTGAAGAACAATGAAGTAGGTTATTCAAAAGGTGTGTGGTGTGGGGGAAGAGTATAGCATTATTTTGGCTGACAAGGTAGGCTTGGACCTACCAGGGAACCAAATGCCAGAGTAAGGAGTTTGGCAAAATTCTAATCATTGGGAACCACTGAGGTTTTTTCAGTAAGACTGTACCTTAAAAGTGCAAATTTACTGAGGCGAATCTGGTTGCATATTCAAGAAGGACTGGTGAAGGGAGTCTGGAATGAGGATCAGTAAGGCGCTATAATAATCCAAGCATAGGATAATAGGGACTGTTCTGGATTTGGAGATAGGGCCATTAGGGAGGTAATTACGGTAAAATGAGGTCATAAGGGTGAGGCCCTAATCCAATAGAACCGGTATCCTTATAAGAAGAGGAAGAGACACAGAGCACTTTCTCTCTCTCTCCAGGCTGACACACAGAGAAAAGGCCATATCAGCCACACAGTGAGAAGGCATGTCAGCTTCTAGGTCCTCCACACTAACAAGATCACGGCCCTCCTTTGCCAGTGCAGCTAAGAATACAGTCTCTTTGCCAAGACGTCCTTGGGTTTCCCTACAGTCTGGTCTACACAGGGATATGAGGTTCTTGCTTCATGTCCAGATTGCTAAATTCGGTCTTTTGATACTTCCGCTTCGAGGACAGCTTTTGAGCCCTGGGATTTTCCCTCTTAACTAGCTAAAGGTGCCTCAAGGTTGCAGATCAGCCCAAGGGCCCTGCATTAGCACCTTCTGTGGTTCTGATGTCTTAATCCTCTCCCTTGGGCTGCTAGGGCTGTGAAAGGAGGTGTTCTAGAAGGGATTTTGGCAGAAAGGCTCTTCCTTCTCGGAGCCTGACATTTGCTCAGCAGCGTGGCACTTCCCGTGTTACACCATTAAACATCTCCTAGGCAACAGTGGCTGGGGGCATGACTGATTACTTCTTCATACCTCATATGATGTGGCTTATAATAAATTAAGTCAGATATAGGAGCCTTTCCAGGGTTCTCCACACCAGCAGCTGTCAAACTTTAGCATACATCAAAATTGCCTAAAACAGAGTGCAGGGCTTGAGAATTTTTATTTGTAACTAGTTCCCAGATGATGCTGATACTCCTGATGCCAGGTCACACTTTGCAAACCACTGCTATCCATGAAATAACAATATTACAAAACAAAAACAATGACAAAACAAAAAACAACCCTTTACCTGTGATGTTTTATTTTCTGAAGCATAATATAACTTGTGCATAAACCTGAATGTTTAATTATACAAAGCAATGTAACAAAACACTATCATCTGGCAATTTATAACAATTGTAAGGTTGTGGGTTTCAGTGATGCCCCGCCAAGCCAGGGACTTCTTAGGACAGGTTCTCAAGAGTCTTCACCCTTTCTGAGACATGGCAGCATGCTGTGGCATGGGCGGGGGGCAGGGGAACTTACAGAAGTAAACTTTATGTTTAAATGCACACCAGCAGAGCTAGATAAATTTCCAGTAGGATACCTGGTTTTCTTTTTCTTGATATACAGTGTTGAAGCCTAGGAAGACAAACGTTCACTAACTTTTAGGAACAATAAGTAAAGTTCTGGAAAGCAGCGTCCTAGGGAATAGGAGGAGGAAGATCGTGTGAATTCAAGCCAGTGTAACTACACAAAGCAAATAAAATTAGTTTCAGAACACTGGCTGAATAACAATAATACCAATGGCTACTACTTAGGAGGTGGCTTACTATGTAAGTGTTGTACTTTACATGTTTTGTCTCTGTACACAATTTCTGCATGTATGGTGTATCTCTGTATACTTCTCTTCTTCTACCTTTGGATATGAAATATTTCAACATCTCCTTTCTGTTTACCATTAACCTGAAGTCCCACCGAGCATGGCTAAATAATTACTTGGTTTCTGTTGAGCGTGGAGTCATAAAACTTTTATAAGTTATAAAAATCCTACATAGCCCTCACATATATATGTGTATATACATATACACATATATATGTGAGGGCTATGTAGGATTTATATATATATATATGTATATATATATATGGTTTAGGCAATATGTACTGTATTTCTCACTGAGATCTAAAAGATAAGATTCAGGTCCTTCTTAATGGGGGATTTTTTTTTTTTTTTTTTTTTTTCCAGTACGCGGGCCTCTCACCGCTCTGGTCTCTCCCGTTGTGGAGCACAGGCTCCGGACACGCAGGCTCAGCGGCCATGGATCACGGGCCCAGCCACTCCGCGGCATGTGGGATCTTCCCGGACCGGGGAACGAACCCGTGTCCCCTGCATCGGCAGGCGGACTCTCAACCACTGCGCTACCAGGGAAGCCCATGGGGGATTTTTTTTGAAATCACCAACATCAACTTCAAAAGGAAAAAACAACCCTAGATTTTAGAAATGAAAATGACACATTAGGAGAAATATAGTATGAGAATTGTCTCATGTTGTCAAATTAAGGAATCAAGCCAGGATTTAAGATTTTCCCTTTCTTAACACTTTTGAGAGAGATACAGCCCAGCCACAAAGTCTATACATTTATAAGACATTTTAAGCACTAAACTGTAGAAAGTTTTGTAAGAAAGTCATAGCTTATTATAATTCAGATGGCATACATTTCCACATTAATTGTACTTTTAATATATTCTCCTGTATGTACAAGTATAAAACATATATAATAATGAGTTAGAGATGCCACAACTTCAAGTAACCTCTATTCTTAGGAAATGTAGGAAGCAAGACATGAATGGCCATTATTAGAACTCTAGCTATCAGGTGCTTAGAAATTTCCCCTGAGAAAGGTCTGAGAGTCATTTCAGAGCCTAAATACTGTATCAGAAAGTCGTATGAGCTCTATTTGGAGTGGATGTGTGGGAAAAGGAAAATAGGCATAGAAGCCACTGTGGGACAGACAATTTCACAATTATAAACAATGTAGTGCAGTTCTTCCAAATTTCTTTGCAATATCCATTGTTTATATTTTAAATTATAGAAGAATGAAGAAAAAACACAAAATATCTCAGAGTATATCTTCAAATAGAATCGCATTCAAGATGGCAACCTTTTGTGTAGGATCATGAATAAATATTTGTAGCGTGGACTTACTTCTGGCTGTGATGAAGAAACAGGGACCAAATTTACCCTTCTTCCGTTAACAACTAAAAAAACAGATAAAATATACAAAACAATTATTTTCAGATATTGGACAATAGGTAGCTCAGGACTGTCAACCCTAAGAGAAAGAAAACAGATGAGGTATACAATATTACCTTACCTTTTATCCTGGAGACATATTCCATACCTTGGGGCAGGGAAGGAGTCCCAGCCAGAGTCCAGTCGTGTCACTGACTTGAGGTAACAGAAATCAGAGTTTGGAGAGGCTTTTGTGGATGGAATTTATGAGACAGAGTTTCAGAAAGAGGAAACCATATATACAAAGAGTACTGAGGAATACTTGAAAGTTTACTAAATACTAAGACAAGCATGAACAGGGTAAAATTCCATAGACCAGGAAGAGAGTGACTGGAAAGCTGTAAGCTGAACAATTCAGAGCTCACGAAGAAGTGGAAGCCATCCAAGTTCTCACCAGCCAGAATAGAAAGTCATTGCTGATCACTCAAAAATTTACTGGAAAACCCAGTGAGTCGTGCTTTAATAATAAGGTTAAAGAAGGCTTGGAAAAGACTACTCCAGATATACATTTAAAAGCTTAAAAACAATCCTTTAAAGGGTCAAATTGAACCAAAATTAACTTAATTGTCCGCCAAAACAAAATCCAACATTCTTTAAAGAAAACAAAATCTAAACACTCAACAATATAACATGCAAAATGTCTAACACACAATTGAAATTACTAGGTATGCTAAGTAGGAAATATGGCCAATAACCATAAGACCAGCAAATGGAAACAGAAATAAGAGAAATATTGGAATTCACAGATAAGAACATTAAAAGAGCCACTATAACTATTGTCCAAGTATTGAAAGGAAAACATAAACATTGTGAGAAGATAATATTTTTAAAAGAAGAGATTTTAAAAAGGAATCAAGTTCTAAAAATAAAAAATTCAAGTTCTGAAATCAAATAGTCACTAGATAGGACTAAGAGCATATTAGACACTGTAGTAGAAAAGATTGGTGAACAGGAAAACATGCTAATTAAAACTATTCAAATTAAAGCAAACAGAGAGAGGAAGCTAAAAGAAAACTAAAAGAGCCTCGGTGACTCAACAAATATAAGAAATTCAACAAACCTCAAGCAGGATAAACCAAAAGAAAACCATACCAAGACACAATATAATATAATTCTAGAAAAACTGAAAAAAAGAAAATCTTTAAAAGCCAGAGAAAAGGGGCATAATAAATACAGAGGAAAAAAGATAAGAATGAAAGACTTCTCATTAGAAACTAAAAAATCCAGAAGAAAATGGAGGGATATTTTAAAGTGCTGAAAGAAGAAACTGTCAACCTGGAAGAAATGGACAACTGCTTAGAAATTGCACAACCTTCCGAGATTGAACCAGGAAGAAATAGAAAATATGAACAGACCAATCGCAAGCACTGAAATTGAAACTGTGATTTAAAATC
>NC_041221.1:78175461-78176573 GCF_002837175.3 Physeter macrocephalus | reverse complement strand
ATAGCAGAGGGAGGAACACTCCCAAACTCATTCTACGAGGCCACCATCACCCTGATACCAAAACCAGACAAAGATGTCACAAAGAAAGAAAACTACAGGACAATATCACTGATGAACAAAGATGCAAAAATTCTCAACAAAATACTAGCAAACAGAATCCAACAGCACATTAAAAGGATCATACACCACGATCAATGGGGTTTATCCCAGGAATTCAAGGATTCTTAAATATAAGCAAATCAATCAATGTGATAAACCATATTAACAAATTGAAGGAGAAAAACCATATGATCATCTCAATAGATGCAGAGAAAGCTTTCGACAAAATTCACCACCCATTTATGATAAAAACCCTGCAGAAAGTAGGCATAGAGGGAACTTTCCTCAACATAATAAAGGCCATATATGACAAACCCACAGCCAACACTGTCCTCAATGGTAAATAAACTGAAACCATTTCCTCTAAGATCAGGAACAAGACAAGGTTGCCCACTCTCACCACTATTTTTCAACATAGTTTTGGAAGATTTAGCCACAGCAATCAGAGAAGAAAAACAAATAAAAGAAATCCAAATCGGAAAAGAAGAAAAAAAGCTGTCACTGTTTGCAGATGACATGATACTATACATAGACAATCCCAAAGATGCTACCAGAAAACTACTAGAGCTAATCATTGAATTTGGTAAAGTAGCAGGATACAAAATTATGCAAACACAAAAGACCCCAAACAGCCAAAGCAATGTTGAGAAAGATAAATGTAGCTGGAGGAATCAGGCTCCTGAACTTCAGACTATACTACAAAGCTACAATCAAGACAGTATGGTACTCGCACAGAAACAGAAATATAGATCAATGGAACAGGATAGAAAGCCCAGAGATAATTCCACACACATATGGTCACCTTATCTTTGATGAAGGAGGCAAGAATATACAGTGGAGAAAAGACAGCCTCTTCAATAAGTGGTGCTGGGAAAACTGGACAGCTACATGTAAAAGAATGAAATTAGAACACTTCCTAACACCATACACAAAAATAAGCTCAAAATGGATTAAAGACCTAAATGTAAGACCAGATACTATAAAACTCTTAGAGGAAAACATAGGAAGAACAC
>NC_041221.1:78154336-78174762 GCF_002837175.3 Physeter macrocephalus | reverse complement strand
AAAAAAAAAAAAAAAATGGTCATGAAGAACCTAGGGGCAAGACGTGAATAAAGACACAGACCCAGGGCTTCCCTGGTGGCACAGTGGTTGAGAGTCCACCTGCTGATGCACGGGACACGGGTCCGTGCCCTGGTCCGGGAAGATCCCACATGCTGCAGAGCGGCTGGGCCCGTGAGCCATGGCCGCTGAGCCTGCAAGTCCGGAGCCTGTGCCCTGCAACGGGAGAGGCCACAATAGTGAGAGGCCCGCATACCATAAAAAAAAAAAAAAAAAGACACAGACTTACTAGAGAATGGACTTGAGGATACGGAGGCGGGGGGAAGGGTAAGCTGGGACAAAGTGAGAGAGTGGCATGGACATATATACACTACCCAAGGTAAAATAGATAGCTAGTGGGAAGCAGTCGCATAGCACAGGGAGATCAGCTCAGTGCTTTTGACCACCTAGAGGGGTGGGATAGGGAGGGTGGGAGGGAGGGAGATGCAAGAGGGAAGAGATATGGGGACATATGTATATGTATAACTGATTCACTTTGTTATAAAGCAGAAACTAACACAGTCTTGTAAGCAATTATACTCCAATAAGGATGTTAAAAAAAAAAGAAGAAACTGTCAGCCTGTGCAGAAAAAATATCATTCAAAAAAATGAAGGTAAATGAAGACTTTTTCAGACAAACAGCAATTGAGAGAATTCATCACCAGCAATTATGCATTACAAGAAAAGTTTTAAAAGTTCTTTAAGCAGAAGGAAAATGAGACTAGTTAGAAAGTTGAATACACACAAATAAATGAATATCATTAAAATGCTACAGGCACCCTTTGTTTTATTGTGCTTTGCTTTACTGCACTTTGCAGATAGTGCATTTTTACAAATTGAAGGTTTCTAGCTACACTGCAGCAAGCAAATCTATCAGTGCCAATTTTCCAGTTTGCTCACTTTGTGTCTCTGTGTCACAATTTAGTAATTTTAGCAATATTTCAAATGTTTTCATTATTATTATATTTGTTATGCTGATCTGTGATCAGTGATCTTTGATGTTACTATTACAACTCACTGTAGGCTCATCTGATGGTTAGCAATTTTTAGCAACAAAATATTTTTAAATTAAAGTATGTACATTGTTTTCAGACACAGTGCTATTGCACACTTACTAGACTACAGTATAGTGTAAACAGAAATTTTATAGGCACTGGGAAACAAAAAAATTCACGTGATTCGTGTTATTGCAATATTCGCTTTATTGCAGTGCTCTGGAACCAAACCCGCAATATCTCCAAGGAATGTCTGTAAATATGAGGGTAAATATAAAATACTCATTTAAAATTTTTATTGCTTTTAAAAGATAATTAACTTTATAACAAAAATAATAGCAATGTATTGTGGTATTTATAAAATATGTAGGAGTAAAATGCAAAAATAGCACAAAGAATGGGAGGGAGTACATGGAAGTATACTGTAGGATTCTTGCATTAAACACTAAGGAACATAATATTATTTGAAAGTACATTATGATAACTTTAAAAGTATATACTGTAAATCTAAGAGCAATTACTAAGAAAAGAAACAAAGAAGTAACTAATATGAAATAAAATCATTAAAATTACTCAACACAAAAGAATGCAGAGAAAGAGGGAAAAAGAGTAGATGCAAAAAATAGAAAACAAATATTAATGTGATAGCCTTATATCCTACCATAGAGATATTTTAAATTATTGTGATTACTAATTACATTAAATGTAAATGATCCAAGCACAATAATTACACCAAGTATATATTATCTTTAAAAATCTACTTTAAATATAAAGACACAGATTAGTTAAAAGTCATAGGATAGAATAAGACATACCATGCAAATACTAAATATAAGAAAGCTGGAGTGTCTATAATGATATCACATAAAGTAGATTTCAGAACAAGCTATACTCAGGAATACAAAGGGCATTTCATTATGATAAAGGGGTCAGTTCATCCAGAAGACATAACAATCCTAAATATGAAAGCACTCAATAACAGAGTTTCAATATACATTAATCAAAAACTGATAAAACTGAAAAGAGGAATAAACAAATCCACAATTATACTTGGAAACTTCCTCTTGCAGAAACTGATATAACAAATAGAAAAAGAATCAGTAAGTATATAAAAATACCATTAGTCAACTTGGCATAATTTATATTTATCCCACTACTCAGTAAGAGCAGAATGCACATTTTTTAAGGTACACATGTAACATTCACCAAGATATACTACAGGCTAATCCATAAAAAAGTCTCAATATATTTAAAATATTGAACTCATACACAGAATGTTCTCTGATCACAGTGGATTTAAAGTAGAACTCAATAACAAAATTATCTGAAAAATCCAGATATATTTGGAAATTAAACAACATACTTCTAAGTAACCCATAAGTCAAATAAGCACAAGGGAAGTTAGAAAATATTTGAACTGAATAAAAATGAAAAGAAATCGAACCTTGTAGATGCAGCTAAAGTGGTACTTAAAGGGAAATATATGGCTTTAAAAGCTTTTGTTAGAGGAAGGGTCCAATCCAGTGAGCTAAGATTCCACTTAAGAGTCTAGGGAAAAAGAAAGAGCAAATTAGATCTAAACTAAGAAGAAAGAAGGACATAATAAATATAAAAGCAGAAATTAACATGCAGGGGACAAATAAACAACAGACAAACTCAATGTATAAAAAAGCTGGTTTTTAGAAAGATCAACAAAATTAATAAACCTCTAGCAAGACTGGCCAATAAAAAAAGACAGACAACACCAGTTATTGACATCAGTCACCCTATAGGCATTAAAAGGGTAAGAAGAGAATATTGCAAACAAATTTATGTGAATAAATTAATAATTTAGATAAAATGGACATATTCCTATAAACACCAAAGTACCAAAACTCACTCAAGAAAAAATATTTTTAAATCTAAATTTCCCTAAAGGAACTGAATTTGTGTTTAAAATTTGCTTACAAAGAAAACTCCAGTCTCAGAAACATTCTCTGGTAAAGCCTATAAAACTCACAAGGAATAAATAATACCAACATTACACAAACATTTTCATAAAATTGAGCAATAGGAAGTCCTTCATAATTCATATTATATGGCTACAATTATCCAGATACCAAAGCAAAAAAAAATTTAAAAATAAAAAAGCTAGACATCATAAGAAAAGAAGATTGCAAATATATCCCTGAACATAGATGCAAAAACCCTAACAAAATTTAGCAAATCAAATCCAGCAATATATTTTAAAAAATAGTATACCATGACCAAGTTGTATTTATCCCAGGAATGCAAAGTTAGTTTCACATTCAAAATTCGATCAGTGTGCAAAAGAATGAAGTTGGACTCTTTCCTCACACCATGTATAAAAACTAAAAATGCATCATAGACAAATTTAAAAGCTAAAATTATTCTTAGAAGAAAGCACAGAGACAAATCTTCATGATCTTGGATTTGGCAAAGGTTTTTTAAATACAATACCAAAAGTACAAGCAACAAAAGAAAAACTGATAAATTGGACTTCATCAAAATTTAAAACTTTTGTACATCAAAGAACACTATCAAGGAAATGAAAAGACACTCCACAGAATGGGAGAAACTATTTGAAAATCATATACTTAATTAGGGTTAATGATCCAGAATGTATAAAGAACTCTACAACTCAACTACATAAAGACAAACAACCCAAAGGAAAAGGGGGCAAAGGACTTGAATAGAAATTTCTCCAAAGAAGACATACAAACGGCCAACAAGTGTATTAGGGAAATGCAATTCAAAACCACAATAAGACGTCACTTCATACGAACTAGGATAGCTAAAACTTTTTTAAAAAGAAAAATAACAAGTGTTAGTAATGATGTGGAGAAACTGGAACCCTTATACATTGTTGCTGGTGGGAATGTAAAATGGTGAAACTGCTACGGAAAACAGTTTGGCAATTCCTCAAAAAGTTAAACACAGAGTTACCATATGACCCAGAAATTCTACTCCTAGGTATATATCCCAAAGAATTGACAGCAGATGTTCAAAAACCTTTTCATGAATGTTGATAGCAGCACTAGTCACAATAGCCAAAAGGTGGAAACAACCCAAATATTCATCAACAGATGAATGGATAAACAAAACATGGTATATCTATACAATTGAATATTATTCAGCCATAAAAAAAATGAAGTGCGGATACACACTACAACATGGATGAACCCTGACGACATTACGCTAAGTAAAAGAAGCCAAACACAAGGACCACATACTATGTTTCTATTTATATGAAATATCCAGAGACAGAAAGCAGATTAGTGGTTGCCAGGGGCTGGAGGAAGATGTGAATGGGGAGTGACTGCCTAATGGGCATGGGCTTTCCTTTTAGAGAGAGCAAAATGTTCTGGACCTAGAGAGTAGAGGTGGTTGCACAACATTGTAAACATATTTAACAGCACTGAATTGTATACTTTAAAATGGTTTAAATGGTGAATATTATGTTATGTGCATTTACCACAATAAAAAAAATCAATCAATATAATTCACTACTTTAATAGAATAAAAGAAAAAACATACCATCATCTCAATAGATGTAGGAAAAGCATTTGACAATTTGCTCCCTATTCATGATAAGAACTCTCAATAAATCATCTGTAGAAAGGATATTTTTCTATCTGATTTTTTAAAAATCTATGAAAAACTGATGGCAATCATCCTACTTAAAAGTGAAATGAGGAAAATAGGATCAGGAACAAGGCACAGATGTGCACTATCACCAAATCTATACTGGAGGCCCTATCCAGCACAATAAAGAGATAAAAAGAAAGAAAAATACTCAGATTGGAAAGGAAGAAGTAGAACTTTATTTATTCACAGACAACATAGTTGTGCACATAAAAAATCCTAAAGACTCTACAGAAAAAGCTACTAGAACTAACAATTGAATTTAGCAAAATTACAGGATACAGGTCAACAATCAAAAATCAATTGTATTCTATATACTAACAATGAACAATTGGAAATTGAAATTTAAAATACTATTTACAATGATATTAAAAAGCATAAAAGTTTCTCTCTGGATCTCCACATTGAAAGCTATAAAACACTGCTGAGAGAAATTAAGAAGTCCTTAATAAACAGATACATATAATCTTGTATCAGAAGACTTTATATTGCTGAGATGTCAATTCTCTCTCAATTGATCAATAGATTCAATACAATTCTAATCAAAACCCCAGCAGGTATTGTTGTTGTTGTTAGAAACTGTCAAGGTGATTCTAAAATGTGTGTAGAAATGCAAAAGAGCCAGAATAGCCAAATGAATTCTGAAAAAGAACAAAGTTGGAAGATCAACAATACTTGATTTTGAGATTTAATATAAAGCTATAGTAATCAAGACAGTGTGGTATTGTCATAAGGATAGTGTCCACATACAGACTCAGGTTATGAGAGTCAATTAATTTGCAATGAAAGTGCCAAGATACTTCAATGGAGAAAATACAACCTTTTCAACAAATGGTGGTGGAACGACTGGATATCCATATATAAAAACAAAACACAAACAAGCAACCCTCATCCCTTACCTTACACCAAACACAAATATTAACTAGAAATAGATCATAGAACTAAAGAAGCTAAAACTAAACACAGGAGAAAATCTTTACGAACTTCAGGGAGGCAAAGATTACTTAGAAAGAATGTAAAATGCATAACGCATAAAAGAAAAAAAACTTGATAAATTGGAATTCAACAAAAGTGTAAAAGTGTGCTCCTTTGAAGATAATTTTAAGAAAATAAAAAGGCAAGCCACAGACTGGAAGAAATATATATTCAAAGATGTATCCAGAATATATAAAGAATTCTTACAATCAATAACCAAAAGACAACTCAATTAAAAATTGGGCAAAAAGTTTGGAACAGACACTTCACAATACAAGACATTAAAATAGCCAGTAAGCACATGAAAAAAAATGCTCAGCATCATTATTAGTCATTAGTGAAATGCAAATAAAGCCACAATGAGATATCACTATACATCCTCTAAAATGGCTAAAAATGGAAGAGGCTGACAATACCAAGTGACAACAAGGATGTGGAACAACTGGAACTCTCATACATTGCTGCTGGGAATGTAAACAGTCTGACAGTTTCTTATTAAACATACACTTACCTTACAACCATGAGATTTCAATTCTAGGCACTCACCCAAGAGAAATGAAAATATATGCCCAGAGGCTTGTCTAGAGCAGCGCTTAAAATAATAGCCCCAAACTGGAAATAACCCAAATGTTCATTACCAGGTGAGTAAATAAATTGTAGTACATCCATAAAACAGAATACAACTCAATGATAAAATGTGACAAACTAATTGATATACACAGTAATATGGATGAATCTCAAAATCATTACACTGGGTGAAAGAAGACAGACACAAAAGGCTCATGTATGATTTTCTTGATATTAAATTCTAAAAAAGATAAATCTAGTCTACTGGAATAAAAAGAAGACAAGTGACTACTTGAGGTCTATGGTGGGGTTGAGAACTGACTGGGCAGGAGCACAAGGGATGGGATGACAGAACTGTTCTATATCTAGACTGTGGTAACAATTCATGGGCATATTCTGTGATTGCATACTTTGCCCAAACCAGCAAGCTGTACACTTCAAAGGTATATATTTGTTTATTTATTTACTTTTATTTATTTATTTTTGCGGTACGCGGGCCTCTCACTGTTGTGGCCTCTCCCGTTGCAGAGCACAGGCTCCGGACGTGCAGGCTCAGCAGCCATGGCTCACGGGCCCAGCCGCTCCGCAGCATGTGGGATCCTCCCGCACCGGGATATGAACCCGTGTCCCCTGCATCGGCAGGCGGACTCTCAACCACTGTGCCACCAGGGAAGCCCCAATATATATATATATATTTTTTAAACTTGCAACATTTGCCTGATGTTATAGACTGAAGTGTGCCCCCCAAGATTCAAAGGTTGAAGTCTTAACCGTCAATGACTATACTTGGAGATAGGGCTTTTAAGGAGGTAATTAAGATTAATTAAGGAGGTTATAAGGGGGGGGCCCTAATCTGATAGGACTGGTGCCCTTAGAAGAAGAGACACCATAGAGCTCTCGGTGAGCACACAGAGAAAAGGCCCTCCTATAAAGACATAGCAAGGGCTTCCCTGGTGGCGCAGTAGTTAAGAATCCGCCTGCCAATGCAGGGTACACAGGTTCAAACCCTGGTCCGGAAGATCCCACGTGCTGCGGAGCAACTAAGCCCATGAGCCACAACTACTGAGCCTGCACTCTAGAACCTGAGAGCCACAACTACTGAAGCCTGTGCACCTAGAGCCTGTGCTCCACAACGAGAGAAGCCACTGCAATGAGAAGCACCATAACTAGAGAAAGCCCGTGCACAGCAACGAAGACCCAACGCAGACAAAAATAAAAAAATAAATTAAATAAATAAATTTTTTAAAAAAAGGACACGGCAAGACGGCAGCCATCTACAAGCCATGGAGAGAAGCCTCCCAGAAACTAACCCTGATGGCACCTTGGTCTTGGACTTCTAGCCTTCAGAGTTGTGAGAAAATAAACATCTGTTATTTAAACCACTCAGCCTATGGTATGAGAAATATACCTGAGTATCGAGCACAAGAAAATAAACTCACCATTCCTCACTAATCATGTTATTCTTGAGTCTATTTTGCCTTTAGCTGATTGAAATTTTTCTGAAATATGTATTGAGAGGCCAACAGTTGTTTTAATTCTGTAGAAGGCCTTGGCCAACAGATCAGACAGTCGATGCATATGTTAGACCCAAAGTGATGGTGGGATTTTCAGACCTGTGAAAGCAGTCATTGAAACGATTGATATCATTGGGACCAAGTGAAAGGAAGCTCACAAGAGCACATCTGTCACACCCAGGTGTGTGTCAGGTCATGTATCAGCAAAAGACTTGCTTTCTCTTGGCTTTTGGTTGTGCCTCACTTGGCAATGGCACCAAATCCATGGATGGTGGGCTTCTCTTTTTCTCTCTACCATCCCATTTATCAGATACATTTCTGCAACCAATGATTCCATCAGTTCTCATCCGTCCACTGATTAGGTTCATTTATTTAGAGCAACATTTTTCAGCTAACAAACTATGATCCACCTTTCTCCTTTAAAACTATCTTAGGGGCCCTCAAAGGTTGGTTATGAGGAAAGGCTTCCAGGTGGAGGAGGACCTTTATTTGGACCAAGGCTTCACCCTGGCTCCCCTCAGCCTATTCTCAGTACAGCAGCCAGAATGATCCTCCTACAGCTTAAGTCAGGCTCCATCACTCCCATCTGGCTCAGAGTCTTTACAGCAGAGGACAAGGCCCTCAGCGGCCTGACCCTCTGTGACCTCTCTGACCTCAGCTTCTACCTGCCACACTGGCCTCCTTGCTGTACCTTGAACATGTGGATGCTTCCTCAGGGCCTTTGCACCTGCTATTTCTCCTGCTTGGAACGCGTTTCCTAACTATCCACGCGGCTCGCTCCCCATTTCCTTCGGGTCTCGGCTCAAATGCTACCTTTCCAGGGAGGCCTTCTCTGACCTCCCTAGTGAGTAAACCAACATTCCCTACCCCACCTCAGGGAGTCCTTTCCAGCTTTATCTTCGCCCTGGTGCTCTTTCCCCCTAGCACATACTGCCCTCTGACTTGCTTGCTCGCTCTTGATTCGCTCTCTCGTTCTTTACCAACTCCCCACACCAGAAGGTAAGCACCAAGGGAGAGAAACTTTGTCTGGCACATGCGGGAGGCTCAGTAATAACTTGTCGGGTGGACAGTGGAAACCTGCTCCTTTTATAGACTAGAAGTCAGAGGAAAGAAGCTACCATCCTCGGCTGCCTTCATCCTCCTTGCCACCCACAGCTGTCCCTGGCCTCCAGATCTCGCTCAGACAGAAACTGAGAAAAGTCCTGCAGACGAGCACATGAGGTGGGGCTTCGGGATGAAATAAGAATGTCAGCTACATGCGGGCCGAGGCAAGAGGCCATCTGGTGTTTGAGGCAGGTGGGTAGGATATCCAGTGGCCCCTGGGCTCCCTCCCTCCCTCCCTCCTCCTGAGGGCTACACTTTCCACCAGGGCTTTCTCAGATGGACTGACGGAACTGGAACAGCCTGACAAGAGACTGGTTCTCTCAGCCCTCAGGCCACCCACGCAGGGCCTGGAGCAGACAGAGCCTTGTCCACCACCTCCAGCATCCCAGACAACATCATCATTGTCCTCTGTGTGCTGTGATGCAAAAGGGTTGGGACACAGTGCTTTTCCCTTCCTCCAGACGCCTTCCCCTCTCCTCCTTCCACGCTCCTCTCCCATGTTCCTGCTTGTTTTCCTCTCTTGTGCAATCCCTGCAGCTGTGCCGTATTTTCTGCTATTGCAGAGATCAATGGGGGAGCTATGGCCCTTCCAACAGAATGGATTCCCACAATGTGAGTGACAGCATGTTGAGAACTTCCATGCCTGCCGCATTAAAAGATCTGAAATGACCTTCCTTAAACAGAAAAACCTGCTCAACAAAAGACAGATGGTGAGGGCTTCCCTGGTGGCGCAGTGGTTGAGAGTCCGCCTGCCGATGCAGGGGACACGGGTTCGTGCCCCGGTCCGGGAGGATCCCACATGCCGCGGAGCGGCTGTGCCGGTGAGCCATGGCCGCTGAGCCTGCACATCCGGAGACTGTGCTCCGCAATGGGAGAGGCCACAACAGTGAGAGGCCCGCGTACCACAAAAAAAAAAAAAGACAGATGGTGAAAATACCTCAGGGGCCACTGTCCCTCAGAAAATGCCATTCTGAGATAAAACTGAGTTTTTCCTCTTTGAGACATAAAAATGTGTACTGCAAAACGATGCTCTTCTGGCACATATGCCATTCAATGGGTTGTTTGACAAAGAGGCTCATAGTAAATGCTTTGTTGATATTATTTATCTTAGTCTTCCTCATGTCACCACCACCAGCCAGGACAGGATCTAGAACTCCCCAGCCTTCTAAAGCACTCTTGGGTTACTAAGAAGATCTTGCTGTAGTTTTCAAAATAGACGAGACTTGATGAGGAATTGAATTTTCCTCTTCACATTCCATTCCTTTGCAAGAAAAATGGCCTTGAATTTTCCTTTTAAAAATGCTAAATGAAACTAGAAAAAAAGATCCTAAAAACTTAGAAAAATCATTTGTTTTCCTATTATTTAATCAGCCATGGCCTCCTAACACATGTACAAGGGTAAAGAACTCATGCAGTGTTAATGCATTTATGAGGTCACCTTCTTAGCAACGTCCCAACCACTCTTGGTAATGCTCTCCATAGATCTCACTCAGGAGCACTCATATTTGCAATGCAGGATATTGGCTGGCCATGTGTTTTAGATGATTGCCTTTTCATCTATTTATACTTCCATTTAATTTTCCTAATCATCTAGGGAAAACTTTGAAATCCCTTTCAAAGATCAAAACCGGGCCTGGGACTAGGGCAAGGCAGCTAGACTGCAATTTTAAGGAGGCGCTCACTCTCAGATGCTGGCCCTGCCCTTGAAGACCTCCTTAAATTTTGCAGCCTAGGATTCTCACTCTCAGGGTCATGCAAGTGACTCTGTCACCAATCTGGAAGCTGGGGTCAGACAATACCTTGGTCAGGGAATGTGTGTACAGGGGAAACTAAACTGCTTGGGAGGCAGGAGACCTATGTTCCAGTCCCCTCTTTACCACTTTTGCCATATTGCATCAACTCTAAGATACCACTCATTGTACAAACACCATCGCTTCATGTACCATTAAGAAAAAAAAAAATGCTGCCCATTAAACTATGACATAATGGCATGATGACAATAGGGTAAGATACAAGAATTGGCCTCACTAGCCTCTCACAGCCTTGAATTTTTTCATCTATACTGAGGGATTAGACAATTTCTCCTGCCTTCAGTTTAGTTACTTGACGTGATAGGTAATTCTTTTGCACATATCTCAATAATAAAACATAAATCTAGCTCTATGTACTTGAGGGTATCTTTTCTTTATTAAAAGTATTTGGCTGCTACTTTGCAAAAAAGAAAAAAACACAAAGAAAACAGAACTGAAATTGCATTATTCCTCCAATGACAAATATTTGCTTTATCAATATCAAGTTTATACCCCATGCTCTATTTCCTTGACTCTCTTTGTAACCATGTAAAAAATAACTTTTTGTTTCAGTGCCAAATCATAGTGTAACCTTTTTGAAGTCATCTTAATCAGCGATTAAACTCAAGACATGTATTACCAACAATGTACCTATCTCATTGAAAAGTTGAAAACATCAGAAGCTAAAACTCAGTAGATGAATTCACAGGCAATGACAAATACATCACAATCACTGCCAGGCCAACAGCAATTGATAAGGTGCTGCCCCACCAGCAGTAGTCACAGATCCAGATGGGTAATCAATTCACAACACACTTGACTTTAATCTAGCACTGCCCTTCCTTAGCTTCATAGTAGGAAAAAGGATGGGAAATACATATGTATCTGCTGTCTCACAGGAAGGCCAGCAACTACTCCCGATGCAGAGTCTTGGCCTCCCTCTACCACAGCGGGGATGAACACAGTTGCTAGGGATGACGTGTATGGTTCACCCTGCCCCAAAGAAGCCACAGCCTTGGTTTCCTATTGGCCTCTATATTGCTCTAGTCCTGCAGGCCTAAGGCCACATGACCGCTCCAAGTTCTCCCAGTCCCAAGGCAGTCCCAGGAATCTAGAGTTTCACAATAATCAAGACAGATAATCCACCCCAGGTATAGAGCAATCCACACTTACCTTAACCCCTTATGTTTCCAAGGAAAAGTTGCTGTGAGAAGGTAAGTCTGCGGTCATCTTCCCAGGCAGGTTAATGGGAAAAGGTTCCTAACTCTCAGGTACCATTGACTGCAAAACACACCCTGATTCCAGGGGCATTAAAATTGGCAAGGGTACATCTTAGAAAAACTGAAATGCTGCTTTTACATATCATTTTAATTGCCAACCCTAGTTGCCACAACTGAAATGGGGATAATCATTTTAATGAGCTATTTAAGGGAATATCGCTTGTGTTCCTTTTCAGCTTTCAAATCGAATTATGAGCCTATGACTTTAATGTGTGTGAGCTGTTGGATTCTGACAATGGTCATGCAATGACTATCATACTAGGGCACACATAGAAGCCCTGGGAGCTCCAGGAACAGAGCCTCTGGGTTGTCTGTGCCTCTGGGGTGCAGCCTGGGGCAGGGCACACTGAGCCTGAAAGGCTCCGTGAGCTTCTGAAGTTGCAAAATAATAATAGTCAACCATTTTTGACTCCCCTAGTATACGCGAAGCACTTTACACACATCATCTCATTTCATTGGCACAATAACCCAGTGAGGTAAGTATTACTCTTCCTATTTTACAGATGAGGAAATTCTGCTGGTGAGTGATGGAGCTAGGATTAGAAGTCAGGCAGCCTGCTTCAGGACGCAGGCTCTTAACCACAATGCTTACCACCTCTCACCTACAGTCACCCTGTCTCACATGAGATTCACTGTCACTGATGAAAGGTTACTTGATACAAGTAGTAATATTGAGCCCCTTTAAAGAACACCCAGGGAATTAAAAAAACAACACTTTTTTTTAGGCAATGGGGGACATGCAATAGGAAGAGAGAGAGGATTCCATGATGTAGCTTCAGAAACATATTGCCCTCAAATAAAAACAGGGTGCCTACACCTCAGTATGTGCCATCTGACAGAGACAGTGTATTATGGGCTGAATTGTGTCCCCCCAAATTCACAGGCTGAAGTCCTAGCCCCTACTACCTCTGAGTGTAACTGTATTTGCAGAGAAGGCCTTTGAAAAGATAATTAACATTAAATGAAGTCATTAGGATAGGTCCTAATCCAGTACAACTAGTACATTTATAAAAAGAGAGCAGGACACAGATTTGCATGTGAGATAAGGCCACATACAAATCAATCTTGGAAACCTGGGGTACCAAAAATGGGTATTTTAGGAGTTCGTGTGTCCTTAGGTGAACCCATATTAAACTTCTGTTTGTGTAGGTAAAAAAATGGTCAAATATGGACAAGTTTATTTGTTCATCTTCTAATCATACATATTTGCAGAAAAGATCTTGGAACCAACAAGTCTTACCACCCCTAGTTTATAAATGATAGACCTGAGACCCATTCAGATACACTGATTTATCAAAAGCCCGAAAACGTGTTAGCAGAAGAACTGGACCCCAAACCAGAAATTACATTTCCTTTTGTGAAGGCAAGTTGACAGTATCTATTAAAAAGTACATATCAAATAGTAACCATGCTCTTTCAACATAACAATTCCACCCCTAGGAATTGATCTACCAGAAACATCTGAATAGGTGTGCAGAAATATATAGATAAGAAGACCCACAATGCCAGCCCCATATGTGATGTGAAAATTTAGAAAGAATCCAAATGCTGACTCACGGGAAACTGGTTAAATCAATGATGGTTCATCCATCTGCACTCAAATCTATGTACCGGGGACTTCCCTGGTGGTGCAGTGGTTAAGAATCCGCCTGCCAGTGCAGGGGTCAGGGGCCGATCCCTGGTCCAGGAAGATCCCACATGCTGCGGAGCAACTAAGCCCGTGCACCACAACTACTGAGCCTGTGCTCTAGGGCCTGCGTGCCGCAACTACTGAGCCCACATGCTGCAACTACTGAAGTCCATGCACCTAGAGCCTGTGCTCCACAACAAGAGAAGCCACTGCAAGGAGAAGCCCACGCACAGCAACAAAGAGTATCCCCCGCTTGCCTCACCTAGAGAAAGCCCGTGTGCAGCAACGAAGACACAAAAGCAGCCAATAAATTAATTAATTAATTAATTAAAGTTAGAGTAGTAATTAAAAAAAAAATCTATGTACCATAGTTAAAAAGAAAGAGGTCACTCTCTTTGCTCATGTTAAAAGATGCCCAAATCATATTAAAAGCAAGAAAGGATACCTAGAAAAAGAAAATAAAAATACAACTCACAAAAGATGTATTAATATCCATACACTGAGGGGTATAAAGTACTCAACACTCAGCAGGCACTTTTGACCCTCCCCACCTCCTCCATCTTGCATATCGTTTGAATTATCGCAATGAACTCAAGGAGCTGGTCTGTTCTACAGCCTACCAGCTGGGTGATCTCGGGCAAGAAGCTTCAGTTCCCCCACCAGTAAGGTTGAAAGAAATTATAGCACTTCCTTCAGAAGTTGTTGATAGGATTTCATGAGACTAGGTACATAAAGTGCTTAGAACAATGCTTGGCAGATAGTAAGTGCTTAATAGATATGCACCTTTATGGTAATGATGTTATTCATCTCTGGAACCTGAAGAAACAAGGTTTCTTTACTTCGTATTGTATTTACTTTGCTTTTTTTTATCTCCTTTAAAAAATTATCTTGTAAGAAAACATAATAAATCATCCTGCTTATTTCCCTGCCTGAAATTAAATAAAAAGGCAGTGCTTTTTAGAGCAGTGCTTACCCCAATAAACTCTAGCAATATTAGGCATTCTGATACTTAATGTAGCCTCTAAAGACAATTTCATTATTTCATTACTAAACTGATAAACTGCTTTTCTGAGAAGTTAATATTAACAGAGTCATTCTCAGGTAAATAAATAGTTTATCAGGTATAACCCAAGATGGCTCCACGAAGTATGCAGTATACCCAGCCCTCCTCTGTTGAGGGATCAGTTTGGGCCTTCTCCTCTACTCATTTAGGTAACAGGGTGGCTATGGCACAGGTCTTTCAAATGCACAGAAAGAACCTTTTATGTAACCATACTCTAACTTAAAACAGGACTTTCTATTTGAGGTCCATCCCGGGGCATTCTAAGTAGTAACTGAACCAGCCAGGCTTATTTCCACAGACCTTTAACCTGAAAGATTTGTGCAGCTCTATAAACAGGAATTAAAATACAGTTCACCCACATTCTGATTCTGATCTAGTATTTCTTTGGTCCATGGATGCTCTGTGGAACCAAGCCCAATGGAGATTCCAAAGAACCACTGAGCATGGGAAGGCTATGTCAGCTTGGCAAATTACTGTTGCAGAAGCTCCCAGATTTAAAGGGTCTTTTCGAGCTTTTTGTGCCAGCTGAGGCCCAGACAGGTTGTGTGTCTTGCCCAAAGTTTCACAGCTGGTCAGTGGTACAGGTAGGGCTGGAACCCAGGTAGTAGCTTTCCAACAGAGATGCTCCTTCCACTGCTGGTAAATTATCATTCTTCCGTTTTTGCTTCTTGGAAAACTGAGCAAAGTTAAAACAGTTCATTCAGTGTCAGAGGGGCAGTCAAGTAGAACTGGCGATGCTAACCAGCAGATTATAAAATCCTAGAGGGCGGGTCCTCTGCCCCTCATCTAGCCCCACGGGCCCTGAGTAACTGTTTTCGCTGATTGTCTCCCAACACACAGTTTAGAGGAAGTTCTCTTCTAGGTTAGCACTACGCGTTTAACTTCAGGTTCTGCCACACGCGTCTGTGATTATCAGAGCAGGCACGCCCCCCAGTGCCCCGACCGGGCGGCCCGCAAAGGTTGCGGGGGCCATAGCCACCATCCCACCGCGGTGGTCTTGCAGCCCTAGCAACTCGAAGCTCGCCCATAGCAACTCGTCAGCGACGTTTTTCTGGTTTTGGCAACCTGGAGATGGTAAACTGGTATCAGATTGAGCCGGAAGCAGAATGGCTGGGCACGGCTAGTCTTGAGGGTACAGAGCGCCTTCTGAAGGCCGAAGACCTCTCGGCAAGCCTTTATAAATGCGGGTGCAAGCCTCCCCTCCCGCAACAGTCCAGGGACCTCGTCTACTTGATCCTGGTAACTGAGTGCGCTTCAGGTGACACTCGGATGCCCAGCAGGTCACCCCCAAGTTCAGAGAGGCAGCTCTCCTGAGCAGCTTCCGCCTTGGTCGAAACGCCTCTCCTGCACGGAAGACCTTTCTCACCCGCACTTTCCTACGCCCCACAGCGTGAGCCCCTTCTCTGCACCCACATTCCATTTCCCCCACCGGAGGCGGGTGGTATAAACCTCACGCTCCGTCTGGGTGCCCAGCGAGCGCGGTCTGGGGAGCTGCGTGCGCGGGTGGGAGTGGGTCCCCCGGATCGCAGAGTCCCGGGCGCCGAAGCGCCCTGCCCTCCACCCACGCCAGAGGGCTGGGGCGGTGGGCGGTTCGCTCTCCGGGAGGGGAGGCAGCTCCGCAGCCACGGCAAGCGCGGAGGAAGGCAAGGGCACCGCGATCGCGCGGAGACGGCGTGGGAAACTCGGGGCGCAACAGGAGTCAGTGCAGCTGGCCCGACGTAGCAGCAGGTCGGCTAGTGCCAGGGAAAGCGCCACACATATGCCGACCGCGCTGTTGGTGGGCGATTGGTATTATCCGGAATTATAAACCGGGCGATTACAGCAGACACTCGAGGTGCTTCCCTCCTGGGAAGGAGGAAGGGAGTTGGGCACCAGGACACGGAGAGATCGGGGGGTGGGGGGAGCCTCTCCCTGGCTGCGGGGTGTCCTAAACGGGTGTGGGGACAGCTCCGGGCGCGGGGGTGGGAGAGGGCAGCGCGCGGGACATGCGGACCCCACGCGCCGGGCTCACCTGGCGCGCACTCGGCGGGTCCATGCCGGCGGCGGGCGGCGTCTGGGCGCCCCGGCTGTGCCCTTGGCCCGCGCCGCAGCCCCGCACAGAGGGCACAGGGCGACCGCACCCCGCGCCGAGGGGCTGGTCGTTCCGAGGGACTCTGGCCGCGAGCCTGAGCCTCTTTGCGCCTTCACTCCCCAGGCGCGTCCCGAGCCAGCGAGTGCCTGGGTCCTAGCGCCCCTCCCAGGGTGTGAGCCCCGACTTTGAGCCCGCTTAGCGCCCCTCCCCCCTCCACCGCCTTTAGCTATTCCGATCCCCGCAGAGCCCCTCCCGCCCCTCGAGGGAAGTCGAGTCTCGCCTGCTCTGCCCAGTCTGGCGTTTCTTGGGCCTCGGAATCTGGACACGGAGCTTCCTCCTCACCATGCCCATCCTTTCCACTCTTCTCCGTACGCCTCTACCCCCAAGAAAACACTGAAGGGTCAGATATGCCTCATTCCTCAACTCAAATTCGTATACACTATCATTTTAAAGAGATTCTAATGTCAGAGACATTAGTCATCGATCGATAGATAGATAGATAGATAGATAGATAGATAGATAGATAGATAGATAGAGATCGTTCTTCCTCAAAGTTAAAGGCGGACTTTTGTATTCAAATGAATTTGTAAAGGACACCTGATTATGTGCCTGTTGCCGGGCAGGATAGGCTGGTGAGGGGGGGTTGTCCCTCAGCCTTAATAGTGGGGACAATTTACCAACGCGAGTCAAACGTGGATCAAGCCAAAGTTACTGCTACACTTACCGCCCCTCCCAGTGAATTTTGGAAGCTGGAATCAAAGGCCTGGGCAGATACTATTAAGCTTTCAGGCACTTTGAAAAAGTAATGAATCGGGCCCAATTAAATCCTTCAGCTGTGAATAAGCCTGGCATCCAGCTGTGGTTATTATCACACCTGCCCCATACCTGGCTCCTCTAGGGGGACGGATTTCTAACTAAGACCTAGGGATCATTTACAAAGGCCTTTCCTCTCTCAACTGCCCACAGGGCTGAGTCAGTCCAGCCAAAACCAAGATCAACAACAGCAATCTTTTCCGGCTGACTTTCTCATCCAGAGAGGCTGATGCGATTTCTAATGGCAGAAAAGGAAAACAAGTCATTTTTAGAAGTAAAACCTAGTGCATAGGATATGGAGAGAGACATGGAAAAACATTATTATTTTAGCGTTAGCCATAATCTATAAAGGCCAACCATAAGGCATGAGAGTAGTATGAATATAGCCTTTATTGTCTTTTTCTAAGGAGCTCAAAGCCTTTTCCCTCAACAGCACTCCTCTCTGCGTGAACAGACTCTAAGATGGCCTCCAGTTATCCCTACCTCCGGGCGTTCATGCCTTTGTGGACTCCCCTCCCCTTGAGTGTCAGGGAACCTGTGACTTGCTTCCTATACATAAAGTACGGTAAAGGTGAAGGGGATGTCACTTCAGTGATTATGGTACACAGTCTTGCTAGGAAACGCTCTCTCTTGCTGGTTTTGATGAAGCAAACAGCCATGTTGGGGAGGGCCTTTGTGGCAAGGAACCGAGGGGGCCTCTGGCCTAGAGCCAATATGAAACTGAGGCCCTTAGTCCAACAAACTGAAAAGAACTAAGTCCTTCCAACAACCAGGAGAGCCCAAAACTGAACCCTTCCCTAGTTGAGCCTTGAGATGAGACTGTAGCCCCAGCTAACACAGAGGACCTGTATATCCATGCTCAACTTCTGACCCACAGAAACTGTGAGATAATTTATGTGTGTGTTTAAGCCACTAAACTTGTGGTAATGTGTTATGTACAATAGCAAAACTAATACACTTCCTCCTTCCACAGACGGAAAAGTAAGGCAAAGAAGATTAGGTAGAAGGGTTAAGGTCATTGAAATCAGAAGCATAATCTATCATTATTTCACAATAATAGCCTTTTAAGACCCTGTATAGACAAGGAAAAGCAGAACAGCAAAGACATCAGAAGGTGAAAGATCAAGTTCAGGTTGAGACTTGGGGGGTAAAGCAACACAACTTTAAGAAAGTCTGAAAATAACCCAGCAGGTAAAAGGACAGTTTGAAGAACTCAGGGTAAGTCAATCCAAGAAAACGTACAAATATTTTCAGAAAGTAAAGGAAAAGGAAAACAAGAAAAACAATAATAACACCAAATCCTCTGAATCCCTTTTCTCATTATCTATAAAAGAAAACAAAAGCCATATTATTCACTCCTCCAAGTGTGGGGATTTTCCAGAAGAGCTGCTCAAGAAGTACTAGGAGGCTAGCTGTGCACAGTACATGCCTGTGGCAACCAGCAGGTTGTCTACTGTTCCCGAGACACTGCATAAAAACACACGGTGTCTCAAGACTATTAGCCAGAGTTCTGAGGGTCTGAGTGTATTTGTTAGCTTCTCAGTGTCTTTGGATGCCTACAGTTTAAAAGTTTTCTATTCCATCCCTGCTATAATACAGCAAAATCGAGCCCAACACTTAACCCTGTTGTGTACCTTGAAGGGGATTATGGAGTGATGCATGACTTTTAAAGAGAGGAAGAGAGGGAAGGAGAAAAGGAAAGAAAGAAGGAAGGAGAAGGAAAGGGAACTAAAGCAAAGGGAAGGAAACCAAGAAGGGAGAGGACAAAGGGAAAAGAACCCAAAGCACAGAGTTCCCAGTCTAGTGGGGGAGTGGCTGGAAAGTCTACAACAACATAATGAAGCACTGTTCTCACACTTCCTGTTGCTTACTGGACGTCTCTACGAGAGTCCCACCAACATTTCACAACGAAAGTTTCTGAACCAGGAAGCATCATCTCCCTACCAAATCTGATTCCTGGTGGTTAATGCCACTAACAACTCTCCCAATTCAAACCACAGCCATCTGGCTTCCCTCCTTCTCCATTGCTCTCTGAACCAACCAGCCACCTCTTCCACCGTAGTGTCACTGGCCTGTCCCTCCCTTTGCACCCCTATTGCCAGGAGTGAAACAGTGCCCATGTCTCTCCCTGGACTAAGCCAGGTAAGTAGCAATAGCCAACATGGGATGATTTAACTTAGAAGGGCTAGAGTCCAGCCCACCACCTGTTCATGCCTGTAATGTCTCCTCCACTCCTTGGAGTGGTTTTTGTTGTTGATGTTGTTGTTGTTTTGGTCCTAACTGGTTTAGCATTGCTCTATCCTAAAATTTAAAACTGTAAATATTTCTATCTGTGGCAACTCTTTGTGCCTTTAAAATCTTCATAAGACTGTGTACTGTGTATCTGATGCTCTCTTCTTTGAAGAGCAACTTAACACAATGCTTACTTAGGAAGAGTAAACATTTCTGGGGTAAAAGGAAATGGGCAGCAAAAACCAACTTCACCCATTCCACAGCTTTGCCTATGGTCCTATGTGTCTAGCTGTTTGGAATATGAGAGGGAGTAAGGCAGCTCATGGTTGGTTGTTGGCTGTTGGCTTTTGGTGGCACCAGACGTGTACTGGAATCTACCTGTTTCAGGTCCATAACCCAACAAGCAGAGATACATGGCGGGGGCGGGGGTAGTTGTTTACTCATAGGGAATAAATAGAAGCCTGACCAGGACTTCCCTGGTGGTGCAGTGGTTAAGAATCCGCCTGCGAATGCAGGGGACACGGGTTGAATCCCTGGTCTGGGAAGATCCCACATGCCGTGGAGCAACTAAGCCTGTGCGCCACAACTACTGAGCCTGCGCTCTAGAGCCCGCGAGCCACAACTACTTAGCCTGTGTGCCACAACTACTGAAGCCCCAGCGCCTAGAGCCTGTGCTCCGCAACAAGAGAAGCCACCGCAATGAGAAGCCCG
>NC_041221.1:78125802-78154103 GCF_002837175.3 Physeter macrocephalus | reverse complement strand
AGCCCGTCCCCCGCAATGGGAGAGGCCACAACAGTGAGAGGCCCGCGCGCCACAAAAAAAAAAAAAAAAAAAGAATCAGCAGCCTGACCACTCAGGGCTGGAAGAGCAGCAGTTATGTATCGATAACAAGACTTTGGTTCCACTGATGAGGTTAAAACAAATGGGGTGCACCATTTAGGCTCCTCTGAACATATCACTGGTCATTCTTTGAAGATTGAAGATGTTGATAGTGCTGACAAGCTGGTACTTACATGATTGCCGCAATATGAAAGACCAGTAGCTTCAAGTGCTACCAGCATTTGGCAATTTCTGGGGAAATTAAGTCCATGGTTTACCTTCTATGGCAATATGTGCATTAAACTTCTCTTGTAATTCTTCCATCCATTTGGTATAGCATTATCCCATTACCACCATCCCTGTCCCGAACCAAAGGAATACACAGTAACATTACTGACCTTCTGACAACAGACTTTGAGAGGCCACTTAGTGTCACCTGTGGACTCCCTTACTCTAAATATGTGAGTAGATTCAGGATGCTAGCCCCAGTCTTCCCTAATCATATTGAAATCTCAGTCCAACTAGCAAAGCCACCCTAAGGAAACCCAACACACCTCCTACAGAATTCTAGATCATTCTCCAACCTGGATCCCTGTCCTCAGGAGGGCTCAAGTCAAAGAGAGAGAGGTATAGAGAGTTTTGAGTAAACCTGTCTTGTCACACGGATGGGCATTAGCCCTGTGGCTTGGAGTTACAGATCTGCAAAGATTAATTGTGGACTGGGAAGTTTAGCATTACCAATAAAATCTCTCTCATCATTATTTCTCAGCAGGAGGCCAGAAGCATAAACTTGCACTTGTATCTGAAGAGAGCCCACTGTGCCCAAGTATTCCTTCGAGTGTGTTTGAGAGCCTAACCCCTCCCCCACTCACTGATACTTATACCCAATATATATAAAAAACAGATTGGAAACAAGATGAATCCATACTGCTTACATTCTAGTGGAGGGAAGAGAGACAATGAACATGAAAAAATAAAAGAAAGAAGAAGATCATTTTAGCATGAGCTGAAGATAATAAAACAAATGATTGCAATAGAAAGAGACAGAGAGAGGTGACTTTGGAAGGTCAGAGAGGGCGTCTCTGGGAGGGAATGTTTGTACTGACACATGGATTGTCCCAAGGAGCTGGGAATGCAAAGATCTGAGGGAAGAGGGTCCCAGAGAGGGGGATGGCAAATGCAAAATCCTTAAGGCTGCACAAGCTTGGTAAGTTCCAGGAAGAGACAGGAGGCCAGTGTGGGTATGGCCGGGCGCAACAAGAAGCCTGGTGACAGTGTTAGGCAGAGAAGAAACACGATACAATTGGCTTTTTGAAAAGATCACTCTGGCCACTGTGTGGAGGATCCATGCTAGGGATTCATTGGGCAGCAGGAGGCTGTTGCCACAATCCAGGGAGAGGTGGTGATGACTAGGGAGAAAGCGGCGGAGACGGTAGAAATGATCAGGTTGGGGATGCATGGTTTTGAATGTAAGGCTGACAGGACTCATGATGGAGTGCACGTGGGGAGTGGAGTGAGGAGAGAGAAGAAACAGCAAAACCCCCTAGGTTTTTGGCCTGAGCAGCTGGGTGGATGGTGGTGCCATTTACTGAGATGGGGAAGGGTGAGGAAGGAGAAGGAAAAGAATGGGTGGGGGGCTTCCCTGGTGGCGCAGTGGTTGAGAGTCCGCCTGCCGATGCAGGGGACACGGGTTCGTGCCCCGGTCCGGGAAGATCCCACATGCCCGTGCCCCAGTCCGGGAAGATCCCACATGCCCCAGAGCAGCTAGGCCTGTGAGCCATGGCCGCTGGGCCTGCACGTCCAGAGCCTGTGCTCCGCAATGGGAGAGGCCACAGCAGTGAGAGGCCCGCGTACCGCAAAAAAAAAAAAAAAAAAAAAAAAGAATGGGTGGGAAATCAAGAGCCCTGCTTTGGCCTTGTTCAGTCTGAGTCTCTATTAGACATCCAAGTGAAGATGGCAAGGAAGCAGCTGGATCTGTGTCTGGAGCTCAGTAGAGAGGTCAGGACTGGAGCCATACATTTGGGAGTCATCAGTGTGTAGATGCTTCTGTAAGCCACGGGGTGTGTAATCAGAAAGGGCGGTGAACCGCGTGCTGGGCCTGCCAACCCTTCGAGGTTCAGCAGAGGAGATAACAGCAAAGAGAGGAAGGAGCTGTGGCCCATATGATAGGAGGAAAACCCACATAAAGAGAAGGAAACTATTTAACCAACTTGTCCACTGATATGAAGAGCTAGAAAATGAAGAGCTTCTGAAAGATTTTGCGCAAGGACTACACAACATGGAGATTTGTACATTATAAAGATAAATTTGGTGGTGGAGGCAAGCATGGGTTGGAGAAGGCTAACAGAGGCAGGGAGACAACTAATAATCATCCAGAAGAGCGGAGGAGAGCCTGAAAGACAGCACTGGCATCAGGAATGGTGAGGCGGGGGAAAGCGGGAAAGAAATCCAGGGACAGAATAGGATTTGGAAACCAATGGGCTGTGAGTGGGCAACTCCTGGATGCTGGTATTTCCCACTAAGACAGGCACTGGTTGGGCAAAAGCAAGCACTCTGGTGAGCAGTTTTGAGTCAATGGGGTCTGAGGTACCTGGGGAACACACAGGAAAGATGTCTAGCCAGTAAGAGGAAACAGGTCTGCAGGTGATGGGAAATGTTTGGGTTGGAGCTAAAAATTTGGGCATCATCAACATAAAGATACGAGAGGAAGCTCTGAGCTGGGGAGCTAAGGATCTAGCCTCAAAGGCTTTCAAGAGGTGAACAGAGAGGGCTGGACAAAGGAGACTTCAGTAGAAGGTCAGAGAGTAAGTAATCTGCCCTCTGGCCAGAGGTCCGTCCCAGCCTAACATATTCCAGGCCAAGGACAACAAAATTCTCAACACCTGAAAGACTGCAAATGGAGAGAGTTACTCCCTAACAGAACTAGTATTCTTATAGAAAATGAAATATAGCCTTACACACACACACACACACACACCCTCTTAAACCAACAAAACTTTCTGGGTCTAGATGTTTTATCCTCCGTTAAAAAATGAGTGGAAGGAAGAGGAAGTAAATTTTAAAAACACTTCTATTTTCCAAATTTATCTAAGAATTAAAATGCATTTTAATCAAATTCTCAAACTCTAGCAGGCTTTCTTGAAAAATGAGGGCAATATAGATAAATTAAGACATCCAGGGACTTCCCTGGTGGTCCAGTGGTTAAGACTTCGCCTTCCAATGCAGGGGTGCGGGTTCAATCCCTGGATGGGGAGCTAAGATCCCACATGCCTTCAGCCAAAAAACCAAAACATAGAGCAGAAACAATATTGTAACAAATTCAATAAGACTTTAAAATGGTTCACATCAATAAAATCTTTAAAAACAAATACTTGCCCCTTAGATTTTGACCAACACTCTATTTCTTTTTTCCCCCCTGCCCCTCCTCCCCAACTTACTTTTTTCCTCCCATTCCTAGTCATAATACTCAAGTGAAAGACAAGAATGTACTGATTAACAGAACCTCTGGGAATGAAGCAAATCTGTAACAAAATTGCCCATGTTTTAAAACCAGCCAACCACCTTCATAAATCAGGTGGATCCGTGTTAACACACATCGTGTGGGTCCATAACAACATTTCTGAGACCTTGGACCCTATGTTCAGTTGCTAGGGACTAAGAAAAAAAAAAAAAAAGCAAACAAATGAGCATGGCTAAACAAAGAACCCTCCTCACACACCTTCCATTTGTTTGCAGAGTTAAAGGTAAATAGTACTGATCCTCCAAAAAAAATCCTGCAATCAATGAGGTTTGTCGAGACAGCCCCCAGCCTCCCTTGCTGTACCTGTTCTCTCCTCTCTCCTGTCCAGAAACTGGCTTTGTGCCCTCCTGACCTCTTGCTCCTCTTCTCTAGGGTGAGGAAGGGATGAACTCTCCACCTGAGTTCACTGATTGGCTGATGGCACTTTGGTGTGAATGCATCTGAGTCCAAGTGTTACCTTAGCCAGTAATTTGCATCTCAAGACATTTACTTACTTACTTATCTACTTACTGATACTTTCTTACTTCTTTATTCTGCGGTTGAGGGAGAAGGCATGGGTGGATGCCAGCAATAAACAGGTGGGACAGTCCTTCAGGACCCAACTTTCCTACTGGGAGACCTCCAGCCCATGTGCCCCCCTACTGCTCCCACAGCGGCCTGCCTTCTGTGTAGCCAGCACTAGCACTGCAGTTTCCTATGTCATGACTGTAGCTCCTACCAGACTAAGATCCTTGAGGGCTAAGTCACTGAATGAATAAATGAATGAATGAATTGAGATTGGAATGAAGGAGTTATAATGTTGCCCTTTTAAGCTGCTAAAAAAGATTGAGAGATTGAAAGGAAAGATTATCCTTTATCTCCCCAACACCATTAAATGGACTTTGTTCCCGGGAAGTCCTTTGACCTAAAAAGTACTAGAAGCAGAAAGATAAACACGGTCATTACCTGCTTCTCCTGGGTCTGAGAATGTTAGGTCCTGACCCTAACTTTGGGTTCCCCTGACCTAAGACCCCAGACTCACATTTATGTTGCTTGGTGTTCTTGATGTTTCATCCATCACGTTATTCCAATAAACAGTTATTGGGGTCTACTAAGCTCCAGGCATAGTACTGGGCATCGAGGATTCAACAATGAAGAAACCCAGCCCAATCCCTGTATTCACCAACCTCGCAATCTAGCTGAGTTACTATTTAGTGAATTGTCCCAGCCAAAGACTCCTTCACCAACCATGCATTCATCTATCCATCCAATCTATTTTCTGTGTTTCTTAATTCTTTTAAATTCCTGAGAACAATAGGGGTGTTCGGAACATATTTGTTAAATGAAGGCTTATCGTAGTTTGGGTTGTTTTGGAATCATACTACTAAAGCTAAAAATATTCAAAAGCTACAAAGGATTGTGCTGGATAGTCTCCGTTTGCCCCTCCAGATGGGCTCTCCATCCTTCCTCCCCGACCCTGTGCCCTGGGAAGCTGACCTGTAAGGAATACATCATGGGCCTCTTGGTCTCTGGCTTGCGAGAGCTGGGTTCAGCAATGGGAGGTACTAGCATAGGATGGGAGCAAGGCAGTAGCTGTGTGTCTCCATAGCAGCACAGAGCTTTCTCAGTCCCAGCATCTGCTGCATCTCTGAGCCCGTTACCATCCTCCTAGTGGCGTGTTACCATTGGCCTCTGGGTGGTAACAGCTTCTCGGCTCTCACTAGCCCATGGAAACTGCATCATCCCTTGTTGGTTTCCCATAAGCCTGCCCACACCCATCCATACCTTTGTAGGGTAAGCCTTCATTGTTTCCTGAAGGGACTGCAATACGGAACCCATTTCTTTCAACCTCCAGAGGTGGAGTCACAAATTCCTAAAGAAAAGGGTCTACTTTCAATCTGTGGCCGTTACAGCTATTTGGAGTCACACTGTGATTTTACTACTATCAGCCTACACAGACTGATTTTTTTAAATATAGCCTATGGGTTGGACAAAATTATGCCAAGACAAAGGTCAGGCCTGAGATGCCAACTAAAACAAGCGCACAAGGAAACAAGTGACAAATGCTTGGCATTTCAAATTCCAAGAAGTCACAGCCGCTGGAATCAAGTTCAAACTTTGGTTGTGAGGCTGACATCTACCAATTCTAGCGGTTTCCCCAGGTCACACCCTAAATGGGACAAAGTGCTGCTTCCAAGTGACCTCCTTCTCCTTTTGTTCACAAACCTGCCTCTGCCTGGAATACCTCTCCCCCTGCCTCGGTTCTGTATGTCCAATCCCTTCCCACCCTACTAGGTCTAGTGCAAATGGCTTCTCCATAAACGGTCAAGCTTTCTATGATTTTCCTGATCAGAAAATAGCTTTTTTTCCTCTAGATGCTTGGAGCATTTTGTCTGTACTCATTCGTACCACTTACTACTCACTTGTGTTAGAATTATGTGTCCAGGTGTTTTTCTCACTCCTAAGGCTTGAAGAGTCCTGAGGACAGGACAATGTCTTACATACCTTTGTTGCCTCCACTGCAGTGCTCCAAAAACTGAAATTTCTAACTAAATGTTTGTCGACTGACTAAATAAATGTATGAATTAACCACCAAAATTATTTTCACTTGGAATAGTGATATAATTTCTTCTGAGTCTCAGAAGACCAAACCATATTTCACATTTTCATCCAGAAATAGCAAATCCATAAAAGCAAATGGCACTATATTTGAGGAGAAATATTTTCAGATTGTTTCCATATGTGTTTCTATATATAACGGTTTATGCAATATTTTAAATCAAACTCAACACCATGTGGCCATGTATCTTAGAAGCTCATAATGACGACTTAGGTCAGAGCGTAAGACAATAACAAAAAAGTTCTTAAAGATTTGTTCATTTATCCTTCAGTTCTGCTCATCCTCTAGATATTTCCTTTCCAGGCTTGGCTGTGATGTCACTTACTGTCTGTGACCTCCGTCTTCCCCAGGCAGAACTGCTCTCTCTCCTGAGTTTTTATTGCCCTTTGTACAGAACTTTGTTATGGCTTTTATCCCACCGCTCTGCGTTATTTTTGTATCCATGTCCCAGTGAGACTAGGAGCTCCTCAGGAGCAGGGACCCAGCCTTGATCACCTACCTCTGTCTTCCCAGCACCTAGCATGGCACCTGGCACAGAGTGAGGACTCAAAAAATGTACTCAGCATTGAATTGGCCTAATGCTAACTGTGCACTTTGGGTCCAGAAACCCAACCCATGCTTTCCTTGGCTTAAAATCCTGCGACATTTATAAATTGCATGAGATGTAGGAAAACACACACATACACCTGCCCTTTGGAAGTGGTATCCAGATTCCTTATCTATAGTTATTGAACCAGATCCCAGTTGAGGTACCATGGATTCCTTCCACATGAACTCTTATTGCTTGCATCTCCAGGACAGCACCAATTTAGCAACATGTCCCTCTAGCTAAAATAGGGAACTTGAGACAGGGCCATGTTTCAAGCCAGGGAATAGAGGGAGGAAAGAAAACTAGAAGGGACTGGGCATTTGATCTGTGCACAGCCCTTTGCATACATTATCACATTAGTCTCACAGTATCTCGGGGCCAGCACAGCTCCACTAGCCCCACGTGGCAACAGGACATCTCCAAGGGTCAACAGAACCATCATCCTTAGAAATGCTACCACTGGCAGTAGCTCTGTTAGGGTGAGTTTCAGGATGGGGATGAGGGTCAGGTTCATCTCTAACATCACCTCAAGCCACTGGTCCATTAATTCACTGCCTTGAGGGCACTGACCGTTCCATTACCTGAAGCTCCCAGATCTTTCCCACATCAGGGTGCTGGCACACGCTTCTCCCTCCGCTCGCTGGTCTTCTCCTCCACGCTCTTCACCTGGCTAATTCCTATAGACCCTCCAGGCCAGTGGTTCTCAGAGCTTGGTCTCCAAACCAGCAGCCTCAGCGTCACCTAGGAATTTATCAGAAATGCAAATTCTTGGGACCCACCTCAGACCTACTGAATCAGAAACTCTGGGGGTGGGACCCAGAAACCTGTTTTGTAACAAACTCTCCAGGTGATTCTGATGCACATTAAAATTTGAGCAGCACTGTTCTAGGCTTTATCTTTACTGTCACTTCCTCAGAGAGACCTTCCTTGACCCCAGCTCCCCAGTCCATATTATATCCCCACGGTTATTCTCTCTCATGATAGCTATTCATTTATCACAATCTGCAAATTATATAACGGTTAGCGTGTTTCTTTGCTTAAAATCTATCTTCCTCACCAGACTCTGAGTTCTATGAAGGCAGGAACCATGTCTACCCAAAGCTTTACACTGTGCGTGCCACACAGCATGTACTCGAGTGATGCTTATTCATTTGTCAGTTTTTTCTATCCATAGCCCGCCCACGAGCCAACCTGCCTGTGAGGCTCCAGAGTCCTTCTTGAGCCCACCATGTGGGCTTTTGCCTCTAGTCATGAACGACACAGCATAAAAGACAGCCAAGCTTCACTTACTCACCACATAGAGTGAAGACGACCCATGACCCCCTGGGTCTCAGCCTCTCTTTTCTTTCCATTGCTGAGAAGCCACATGGATAAGAGGGTGTGTGTGGTGGGGTGGGGGTGGGGGTGTGTGTGGATCCGGAGATTTAGGCAGTTGTTGTTTATCAGTAGCTTGGGAAGAGAGCAAAATTTTTAACTATGTGAGATTTTCAGAGTCTCGGTAGACTTTGACCACTCTTGCTTTTGGCTTGGAGCCACTCTGAAGCTAGCACAGATGCCTCAGTGTCTCTGTTAACCCAAAAACTCACTCTTCTCTTTCAGGTCTAACGCGTATAATATGGAATCAAGGTTCACTTTCCACCTTGGCTCGGTTAGATAGGTATGATGTTTGGATTTCAATTTCCTCACAAAAATAACTTTTAAATTTTTTCTCCCCTGGCTGATGAAAGATCCCTCCTGACAGCAGTGTCACTCGATGCTTAAAACGGCCGAGCCTTCACATGACGCAGGGACACCCAGAACGACTCCCAGGGGATTAACGGTAGCTGGCTGCTGGGGGCCACGACAGGGGTTGGGGGACAGGAGAAGGGCCTCGGGGCTTGTCCTGGGGACTCTGGCTCAGGGTAGAGTGTACTATGGGCCCTCAGTATTCCCTCCCTCCAACCCACGACCCCAAGACGAAAACAGGTTCACATGAACTTCCAACGCAGACTTAAGGCAAAAGAGTCCTGGCAGAGGCCACCTCACCTGCCCCAACCCAGCTCCTCCTGGGAGAGCTCGGTGAGGATCAGGTTAGCCGCGTATGTTTCCATGACCCTCAGCTCGTCTCCTCCAACGCCTACTCATGAAGACACTCCCTCTCCCTACGCTGTGTCCCTGAACCCAGGGGATCACCTGCCCCTTCGCCCCACATCTTAATCAGCACAGTCATATCCGTTCCGTCCACACACAGATTCCCAACCTTCACAGCCCATCACAAAGAGAACTCAGAAAAGTGGAACCACCTGGCTGGGCTAAGACTTAAAAGCAGACCCTCTGTACAGCCACTGTGGAAAACAGTATGGAGGCTCCTTAAAAAACTAAAAATAGAGTTGCCATATGATCCAGCAATCCCACTCCTGGGCGTATATCCGGAAGATGAAAACTCTAATTCGAAAAGATACATGCACTCCTGTGTTTGCAGCAGCACTATTTACAATAGTTAAGACATGGAAGCAACCTAAATGTCCATCAACAGATGAATGGATAAAGAAGATGTGAGATATATATATATATATATATATATATATATATATATACACACACACATACATACACATAAACATACATATATACACCTACACATGCATACACACAATGGAATATGACTCAGCCATAAAAAAGAATGACATAATGCCATTTATAGCAACATGGATGGACCTAGAGATTATCGTACTAAGTGAAGTAAGTCAGACAGAGAAAGACAAATATAACATGATATCACTTATATGTGGAATCTAAAAAAATGATACAAATAAACTTATTTAAAAACAGAAACAGACACATAGACAAAGGAAACAAACTTATGGTTACCAAAGGGGAAAGGGAGGGGGGAGGAATGAATTAGGAGTTTGGGATTAACATATACACACTACTATGTATAAAAGAGATAAACAACGAAGTCCTACAGTATAGCACAGGGAACTATATTCAATATCTTGTAATAACCTATAACGGAGAAGAATCTGAAAAAGAATACACATATGTATAACTGAATCACTTTGTTGTACCCTTGAAACTAACACAACATTGTAAATCAACTAGACTTCAATTAAGAAAGAAAAAAAACAGACCCTCTGTGGGGCTCTCCCATCCCCAGTCCAAATGGGGAAGGCAAGGAAGCCCATACTATGCGATCAATGCTGCGGATATGCTTGTCTTCCAAATCTCATTCAATCCCCACAGTAATCCTAAGTGACAAGCTCTGTATCTCCCTTTTATAGATGTGGAAACGGAGGCTTAGAGAGTTTAAGTACCTTCCCAAGATCACAGAACTCATAAGGAAGTACTTGAACCCCGGACTGTCTGACTACAATTTCATGCACTTGTCCCAAACAACCCTCCAATGAGCCTTGGGAAAGGGATGTCTAAGTGACACCAATATCCCAATATGAAACTTAGAGCTTGTCCAGTTATATTCGGAGCCCATGGAGTCCACTTAGGCCTTTCTTACCACCAGACTTTTATTTCCCGCAGCCTTGTGTTACTTCCGTAATTTCTGGCTGATGGAAATGGCCCATGGCTCATTCATAACTCCTTGCCCTTGGCCCTCACCTCCACCCCAGCACCTAGTAGGAAGCACTTGATATACCCGCCCATGGGAAGCATTTGAGACAGGCTGCTTTAACAGACACAGGCTTTCAGAACCGGGTCTTGGGTGGGCTGTTGCAAATGGAATTCTGAAGACCTGGCCCTAAGCTGTTGCACGTGAAGACGGCCCCTTCCGCCCCAAGCAACTCCTTCCCTGTGGGTCAGTTAGGGGTGAGATACCAGGACAGCTTTGGAGGTGTTCTCTCTGGCTTCCCACACTGTATTTCTAGACAACAGTTTACTCTGTGCCATTTTTACCTAAATTGACAGAGAAAAGTGACACACAAGTAGAAGGCAACACCAAGTCAAGCTACGATCTACAGTAGATTCAATAAAACACAGATCCAGTTTTGTTGGTGCTACTGGAAACCTTCGTTTCAAAAGCAAAACAAACAAGATATGCAAAGTAAAGGTAGTGAAAACTCACTGACACCCATTTCTAAAAATCTTGGAAGATTTCAGGTGACAGGAGTTGGCACTCTGCCACCTCTCAGGGCGTGGTTGTCCTTGGGCTTCTCGGTTTTTAAATCCTCAGACTCTGTTGGTTTACTAGCTCGGAAGGCCTGAGGCCTCTCTTATCAGATGTCTGCATCACAATCCTGAATAACAAACATTTTCTGAACTGAGTACAAGGAAGTTGAGATTTCTCTGGGGTCAGAGGCTGGAAAACATTGTTGAAAAGCTGGTGACTGGAGGCCCTACTGAAATAGTGGCAGGTCTGCAGGGACCTAGGCGGAGCTTTCATCTCAGGGCAGGAGAGGGCCCCATGCTACAGACACTGCGTCTGGAGTGGAGGCCGGGGAGGTAGTGGAGGGAGGATGTTCGTAGGGCTGGGCCCCCAGCAAGGAGTTGGGGGTACTGCCCACCCTGTTCACTTGCCGGACACACGTGCCACTCTCTCCTCCATCCTAGGCACACCTCCAAAGGCCGCTTTGGCACATGGGGACATAACTCACACTTGCCCCAGTCAAGAAGCCCTAACTGCTCCTGCCATTCCTTCCAGATCCATCTCTGCTCCTGACCCAGCCTTGCCCCTAAGGGACAGAAGGAGTGGGGCCCACCAGAGCACGAGTGGTTTCTGCACAGGCAGCTCTGGATCAGGGACCCGGAGCCACGCTCCTGGCGCCAGAGCCCAGATTCATGCGCAGACAGTGGCCGGGGCTCTGCGCCGGGGCTGCCGAGCGGCCTCACTGCTCCCTGGCCTCCCTCCAGTGTCTGGGCCACGAAGGAACAGCCTGTCACCAGTGAGGAGTGGGCAGCTGGATGCCTCAAGATCTGACTTCCCGGGGGGGGCCATCCTCTGTAGGAGCTTGGTCCCTTCCTCCCTTTGCAATGGTCAGTTGAGCAGTTCAAGGGAGGGGTGGGCAGCTGGGAAGGCAGAGACACTGAATCCTGCAGGGACCCTGGCTTCAAATTAATTGAAAATATTGTTTTCCAGGCCCCAGCACAAATTCACTTGTCATCACTAGCGAGCTAACAGAGGAAAAAAATACAATGGAAAATTAGATACCATGTCACAATGTCACGGGTATAAATAAAATGAAAGGCAAGCTTGACGTCAATAACGAGGATTCTCACATTCCACTCCACTTCCTCATCATCAAATATGCAGCTCAATTTACCCCATTGGGTGGTGGAAACCAGTTGGTGTAAACAGGTGGGGGCTCTGACGTCACGGGAACCATGTTTCTTCTCCCTCAAGAATCCCCAGTCCCACAGAGCGGGCCTCACTTCCATGCTGGGGGTTTCCTGGGATGCAGTGGCAGTCTTAGATGTCGCAGTTCCTTCTACTCGTCCCCTCAGCTTCCCTTAGTCTATTTTCTTCCACTCAAATTTCCCTTTTCAGGGGCATCCAGCTTGTCCCCAGGTTTCCTGGTAATCAAGAGGACATGTCTCTTCCCGGAGAAGAGAAAGGCGAGTGCAGGAGGGGAGAGCTGAGTGCCCTCTTGCACAGGGACGGAGCTGGTGTAGATTAGATGGAGGTCTCTGTGGCTCCCTTAACTCAGATGTGCCACTGAAAAGTGGTGTGCAATTCAGCCTGGGGATATTGATTCATATTTTAAACATACTCTGGACTACGATGATCTAAGGGAAGCCCATCGTAAATAATTCTGTAGTAGAAACATTCTTTCCCACCAAGTTCTCTCTTTGTCTATCTAGCTATGCCTCTATTAGGCTTTTCTCAAAGTATTAAGCATCCCTGTACCCCAAAGCCAAAAACAGACATGGTCTGCTGTACAATCTAATACAACTTTGTCATCAAAGGGCATCTGACTTCAAAGTGCTCTGAGAAATGGTGACAAGCAGTGCCACACTTACAAATAAACCAATACTTGTTAATACAGGTGCAGGGACTGGTGTCCGCCATTTTCTATTTTTATGTCTTGACTCTTACGGGGTATCACTAAATCTAGGATGATTGTGGTGGAGTCTCTTCCCAATTAACTTTCTGTGAGTCAAACACTGAGATGTTGTCTTTGCTCTGAAATCACTATACATTCAACATGAATTGGTAGAACTCTCCTCTGTGATGGGGACCATTCTGGGGCTGGGTGTACTGAGATGAGTATGACCCAGCTCCGGACATCTCTGGTCTGATCTGTGAAGGACGTAATTAGCAGCCACAGAGCATGGGGAAAAGAGAGTGGCCTTGGTGTCCCATAAATACGTTTAAAACACAGTTTTACCTGTTCCTGGCTGCTAGACTTTGCCTGCCTCAGTGGCTGGTGAGCACTGCATAGATAACCCATGGAAGGTGCCGGGTCCTGAAGGGACTCAGCAGTGCTGGTCCCTATCTCCCTCCTCCCCCTCTCCAGTGTGGGTAGAAAGAAAACATAAAATGGGAAAGAAAATCACTGCTGCATATACATGCAAGGTAGTGTTCATTCTCTCACCCCACCCTACACGCACGCGCACACACACACACACGCATGCACGCTGGCTTCAGATAGGTGTGATTATTCCAGGACACAGATTACAATGTTATTTTTAGAACTAGATTTCTAACTCTGCTCCCACTCCAGAAGTAGATTGGACTGATAATGGGCTGAAATGGCATCTGGTCATTTTCCTTTCCATGTGCACTCAGCGGGGTAGGATTCAGTAGGACCAGGCCTCAGGCACTTCTCATGTTGTGTCTCATTACAGCTGCCGAGGACGGCTCTGTGGCCTGAATTCTGGGAGACCTATCTTATGAGCCATGTTTCTGAGATCACAGAAGATTTTTTTCCTTTACCATAAGAGTCTCATGAAGGGATGTGTTTCTTCAAAAAGTGTGCCAGAACTGACCTAGGCAGAACTGTGAAGGCAAGGTGTTGGCTTCCTCCCATCATCTTCCTGCTTTCTCTCTCCAGTCTAAGTATCCAGCATCCAAATACCACTCCTGGCTTCTAGAACCTTTTATGATAGTCCCTGTCTCTTTTGACACGCCCAAGCTCTCATCTGCCTTACACCTCAAAGTTCACCCTTCCTGTAACCCTTCCCTCCCATACCTGCTCCCTGCTAGACACACATGGGTTAACCAGGAAGATGGAGATTTTATACCAGCTGGGTAAATGTTTGGGGTTTTTTTGTTGTTGTTTTGTTTTATTCTTTGTTGTTATGATAGTTAAGGAAGCCGAGTTGTTTGTTTCAGACCCACTTTAGGGCTCTTGTCCTGCCAGAGGAGGAGATGAAGTAGGAGGCAGGAGCCTTGTATTCTACTTAGAGGCTGATATTCCACTAACACTCAGCGTTTTGTTCTCCTTTGGACCCAGCTTGTCCTGGATCATAGGAACCGAGTGTCAAAATTTCAAGAATTTCTGCCAGATCGTTGTTAAACACTGCCATTATTAAGTTATATTACATAGGCATACAATTAAATAAATTATATTAAAAACAGGGTAATCTACACTGAAACCTCACCACTTCCTAATTATTTCATGATACGCTCATCTACGCACTTGAAGTTATTTATATCTATTGGGTCTCTACGGTGCAAATACTACATCTGGTGTGTTACTGCACATCTTTTCCCAATTCCGTGTCCAATGACGTCACACTGGTAGCTTGAACGCAGCCATGGTGGGTGGGAGTACTTACACCAGAGAATTTGGTTCACACTACAAATCAGGGCTTTATTTATTGCCTCTTCCTCCATCAAACCGGTTGTTAAGCATTCATGGGCATCCCACTATCTTGATCTCACTGGGCTCAGGGGCCAGACCTGTGATCAGCTAGAAGTGTTAATACCCAACGGCATGGATGTGGGGAGAGGTCTGCAGAACCTCCCCAAAACTCTGCCTGTGCCTTCCCAAAGCCACTTTGCTGGGATAATTTCTGACGCTCTCCAGTCACTCCTGCTCTGTCCTCCCCCCACTACAAAGACACCTGTGCCTGTCCCCAACACCCACTCTCATAGCCAACACATTCTGCTTGGGGTGATTCTGTTAACTCCAACTAAGTTCTGGGGCATGTGAGTCTGTGGGCCTGCGGGTCTGGAATGGGGTCTGAAGGGGTGAAGCAGCAGCAGTGGAGTGTTTTGGATATAAGGTTACTAGGCATACCGTCTCTTCTCATTTGGTCCCATGAGTTGACTTCAAAGCCGGGAGCTGAGTGGTTCTCCTCAGTTTTCCACTCTAGACATTATTTTGGCAGATGCATACTGGAATTGCTGGGTGAAGGACTGAGCAAGTACAGGTAAACCTATAACTCTGACCTCTGGATTTCAAGGCACTTAGCTTTTTTCCACCACCCCCCCGCCCCGCCACCCGAGTGAATGGGTCAAAGGGCATCATCCTTAGAAAGATATACAGTGTTTTGCACTTTACAAAGCCCTATCACATTTATTATTACATACAGCTTTTAGAATGACACCGTGAGAGGCACAACACACACATTACTGTCGCCATTACGAACAAAAGGGGTCAAGATACAGACACTATCAGAATGAGCAATGCCCACCTGGCTAGTTTGTAAAAGAACTGGGATCAGGTCCCACAGTCCAGCTGGTTTTGAAAATGTCATACCTTACAAAAGTAGGAAGCATGACATGCCAGTTACTTTAACTGGAAGTCAACCATGGAAGTCAACCATGGGAGTCAAAAATGGGCTATCCGTCCTCTCTTCCTCCTCCAAGGACTTTCCTGTTAGTTTTCCACCTGATTCCATGGCATTGAACTATTTAGAGGTTCATCCTGGTCATGCAGACCATTTATTTACCAGAAAGTGAGATTAGAAGTTGACCTTCAGTGTCCTTAACAGATGACACCAGAGTACAAAGAAGAAGACCACAAGGCCACGGGACCACAAGGCCACAGGATCCATGGGGAAAGCTAGAGCTGGTGCAGAAGCTCTGCTTGTAAAACAGAGTATGGAGTTCTTAAAGTATGAATTCACATACCATAAACATATAAACAATTTTTTATGAGACTATGGTTTATTAATTCCTGACTCAAAAACTGGATGACATTAAGCCTCATTAATTTGCTGGCCAATTGGGCAGAGACTGTGAAGGGGGAAAGGAGAGAGGCCAGCTTTTGCAAAACAGCTGCTTACCCAGTCCTTGGGCCAGACCCAAAGAACTGGGGAAAAGAAACTCCTTATTATATCCTTGTAAGTGAGACTTCTTGTTTTGTAAACTGTGACTGGGAAAATTTGTACCAAACTGTTAGTAGTGGTTATTCAAGGGGAAATGAAGATTCTTCTATAAAGTCCCACTATCACGTAGTGGATATATATATATCAAGTAGATAACAACCTTTCTTCAGTCTTCCTTATACTTTCAGAAGCACAATAATGACACCCTTAAATTTATTAAGCATAAATAAGCATTTATTAAGTGTTCTTATCCATTACTTCAACTAAGCCATGTAAACACTCTATATAAGAATCCTATCCTTAAATAAACTAAGCCATAATCTCCCCAAAGACAAATACAGAGAGTGACATTACATTAGCAGGGAAGGGATTGCCATGCAAGCCGTTTCTCCATCTCCCTCTCTTCCTAAGTTGCTGTGTCTGTTTAGGGTCCTCATAATTTTATCTCTGACCCTCATTCCTATTACGAAATTGAGTTCAGAAGGCATTCTGTTTGCTCCTTCTCTTGGTGTTTATTTACATGCTTGCCTCATGGGTAAAATCAATGGCACATGGCTACTTTGAAAAGTAACATAGAAATCATTTAAATGTAACTTTCCCATGAGTAAGATTAATGCTCCCTTTTAACCTGTCTTCTTTATTTGAAGTCAAGTATATTTAGTCTGTAGGTCTGGTTAAAGCAAATATGGGAATCAATTCTTTGTGTAAATAAGTCAATTACTACTAAGAACTATTGTGAATGGTTAATAATTCTTTGAGGCTCACCTATGGACTTGTATCCTGGGAAAGGCACAAATTAGATCTCTGTGATTTTAAAAAGCTGGCTCATTTTCTCTCTACTCATTGCTAAGATCAGGGCCACTGAATTATTGGTTAGTAATGGGCTGGCTTCCTATTAGCTTTTCGGTTTTTTTAAATAAATTTATTTATTTATTTTTGGCTGAGTTGGGTCTTTGTTGCTGCACACGGGCTTTCTCTAGCTGCGGCGAGCCGGGGCTACTCTTCATTGTGGTGTGCGGGCTTCTCATTGTGGTAGCTTCTCTTGCTGCAGAGCACGGGCTCTAGGTACATGGGCTTCACTAGTTGTGGCACGCTGGCTCAGTAGTTGTGGTGCACAGGCTTAGTTGCGCCACAGCATGTGGGATCTTCCCGGACCAGGGCTCGAACCCGTGTCCCCTGTATTGGCAGGCGGATTCTTAACCACTGTGCCACCAGGGAAGTCTCCCTATTAGCTTTAATACCCCTGTTTCTGCCTTACTCTCACCAAGTAAACACGAACTCATTATTAAAATCAAGAATATTCTCACAGGTGATAAATGTGTTAATTATCTTGGTCTTGGTGATCATTCCACAAGATATATGTATATCAAATCATCACATTATACATTTTAAATACATACAATTATATTTGTCAGTTACTCCTCAATAAAGTTAGGAGGGAAAAAATATGTTTTCACTAAACCCAAAGATAACATCAAGATGATTTTGTGGGGAAAGGTGGTTGGCTTAATTGTATTTCAACATACCATTGGGGAAAAGGATGAGAAACAGAAAAAGAAAGGGGGGAAAGAGGGGAGAGAGAAAGAAAGAGAAAGAGAGAGAGAGAGAGGAGCCAGTATTCACAAGGTACAAAACAGAAAAGAGATTAGCACTGCTAGGAGTGTTCAGTTGTTCCCAAGGCTGAAAAACAGAATAAAAGGACCAGAATTGACCTAAGTGTCTAAACTATTTTAATATTTAGTAAACAAAGCATTTTAAATTGGGGGAGGGGGAGGATGGAATATCAATAAACAGTATTGAGATAATTTGCTAACATTTTTGAAAGGTAATTCAGGTAGGTTAAATATTTTAATGTTCTCATTTTAGATTTAATTTTGTTTCCATTTTCAATTAAAATTTTAACACTATAAAAATGCCAAAAATTATAAATAAATAGTTGTTTAATGTGAGGGATAATAGTGACTTTCTAAGAATAACATCAAAGACATCAGCATTAAGAAAAAGACTGATATGTTTGACTTTGTAAAAACTAGAAAAATTTTTTATATATTAAAAAAATCCATGACACCAGTCCTTTGTCAGATACACATATTAAATATTTTCTCACAATCTGTGACTTGTCTTTCATTTTCTTAGTTATTTATATTTTGAGAATACAACAGCATAGATGAATCTCAAAAACACACTTTGTGAAGTAAAGTACATATTGTATGATTCCATTTATGTTAAGTTCTAGAACTAGGAAAAACTAATCTAAAATGATGGAAATTAGATCCATGTAAAATGGCACAAGGGAATTTTTTTGAGATGACAGAAATGTTCTACTGATATATCTTGATTTTGGTCATGGCTACATGGGTATATACATTTATCAAAACTCATTGAATTGTACACTTAAAGTGGATGCATTTTACTGTATATAAATTATATTGCAATTACACTGAAAACATTTCATTATAAGCACCAAAGAAAATGACAAATTGTGAGAATATTTGCAACACTAAGGCAGACAAATTTGTGAGGTCCCAATATACAAAGAATTGATTTCTTACAAATCAATAAGAAAAAAATGAACATACCAATAGAAAATTAGAAAAGCATCCAAAAGAGTAATTCAAAAAGAAGAAATATAAGTGGCCAGTAAGTCTGAAAAAGACTCCAACTCTTTATAAATCAAATAAATATAGGACGAAAACTCTAATTCGAAAAGGTACATGCACCCCAATGTTCACAGCAGCACTATTACAATAACCAAGACATGGAAGCAACCTAAATGTCTATCAACAGAATGGATAAAGAAGATGTGGTATATATATATACATACACACACACAATGGAATATTACTAAGCCATAAGAAAGAATGAAATAATGTCATTTGCAGCAACATACATGGACCTAGATATTATCATACTAAGTGAAGTAAGTCAGACAGAGAAAGACAAATATCATATGATACTGCTGATATGTGAAATCTAAAAAAAAACAAAAAAAAAAGACACAAATGAACTTATTTCCAAAACAGAAAGAGACTCACAGACACAGAAAACAAACTTATGGTTACCAAAGGGGAAAGGGAGTAAAGGGGAGAGATAAATTAGGAGGTTGGGATTAACATATACATACTACTATGCATAAAATAGATAATCAACAAGGACCTACTGTATGGCACAGGGAACTATACTCAATATTCTATAATAACCTGGGGAAAAGAATCTGAAAAAGCGTGTGTGTGTGTGTGTGTGTGTGTGTATATATATATATATATATACGTATATATATATATACGTATATATATACACACACACACACACACATATATATGTATAACTGAATCTCTGTGCTATTCACCTGAAACTTACATGATATAGTAAATCAACTATACTTCAATTTAAAAAATTTTTTTAAAGTGGAAAAAAAACAATGACAAAAAAAAAGACTCCAACTCTTTATAAATCAAAGATATATAAATTAGAATAACAATATCATTTATCAAACTGATTTTTTTTAATTAAATACTTAGGTTTGGTGAGGGCTGGCAGAAAAAGACATTTTTAGATCTTTTCTTCCCAGAAGAAAAACTGTCAATGTATATCCAAAGTCCTTTTGCTTTCACAGGATGTCTAGACACAGGGACTATGCGTGGGTACAGAGATCCATGATGGCTGGAGAGCAAGGGGCGACCCTGTCACCAGCCTCGGGGCCAGCTGAGTCATCTGACTCACCAGCTAGGTTATATCCTCTCCTCTGTGGTAGAGGACAGTAAATTTGATTGAGTTTTCTCAATTTCTTAGACCAAATAGAGTAGGGGAGGACTTCCCCAAGAGAAGGAATAAGACAGACTGAAAAGATACAGATTTTACTTCAGGGGACGAGCAGGCATTCTCCTGTCTCCATGCTCAGACTCTCCAACTTCATCCTGCTGGGGCCACTTTCCTGCATTAGGTAATGAATAAGCCATCAAGTGAGTCAACTCAAGTCTCATGAGATGCTTGCCATTCCATCATCCCTGCATGGACCAGGAGGGACGGTGCCTCCTTCTTGGCTGTAGTGGGATTCTGTCTTCCCTGCTGTGATCACAGGTGATGTGTGAAAAAAAAGAGTAGGAAGAGGCCACTCCTAAAGGAAAAGCTGGAGTCCCAGAAAAGGCCTATTTCAACCTAAAAATATGCATATGTATGAAATGAGTCTGCTATGGGTGTCCAGCGGAGAAGTTAGTAAAGGGATTCTGCCCATGGGCCATCCGTTCGAGGCTCCAGCCACAGGAGCTGGGAGCTGGAGGAGTACCCAGATGCCTTTTACAGTCCATACTAATTGCTCCTTTCTTGAATTCCCTGCTGTAATTTGCATCAGTCCACTAGTGACCTCCAAGTTGTTCTTACATTGTTTCAAAGGAATTCAGCATGTCTCCTTAACTAGCAGGAAAACCACAAGTCGAATCTTAGCTCCTTCCTTAAGCCTCCCTTGATTACCCTAGTCCGGGATGAGCTCTCTCATTATCGCTACCAGGCAATAATCACATTCTGGTTTATGGCAGATTTTCTTTTGTTGCCTTGAATTACTTTATATTTTTAGCATGAAGTTTTACTCTTTGTGTACTCACATCTTTCCTCCCCACAGATTTACCTGACATTTCTTTATATCCCCAGCTGCACACAGCATACAGTGCTAGACAGCAAAGTCTAGTGGCTCAGAACCCAGGTGCCAGAGTCAGATACCTGGGTATGAATTCCAGCTCTGCCACTTACTAGCTGCATGACTGTAGCAAATTACCCAGCCTCTGTGTGTCTTCCTTATCTGTAAAAATGAGGACAGAAGTGGCACCACTTCACTGGGCTGTAATGAGGGCTGAGACAAATGCCTGGCAAGTGTTGAGCACAGTGCCTGATAAGTGCTCAGTAAACATCAGCTATTAGTATATAAGTGCTTAGTAAATCCCTGCTAATTGAATGGCTCTAATGGGCAAGGACATTCAGTAAATAGAGAGCTGCTCTAGAGTGGTGTGAACCCCATGCTGTCCTGAAAAGGGAAAGCAGAGACTCTGTGTAACAGGCTCCGCAGGACAGGTCAAATATTATCACAGCACCTCGGGTTCTGGTGGAGGGGGGAGAAATGTGGGGAAGGAAGGGCACAACTGAGGTTTTTAAAATGGGCAAAGGACCTGAATAGAAATTTCTCCAAAGATATACAAATGGCCAGTAAGCACATGAAAATACACTCAATATCATTAATCACAGGGAAACGCAAATCAAAAATCACAGTGACTTACAGCTTCATACGCCCTATGGTGACAATAACGACAAAAAAAATTCAGATAAAGCAAACGTTGGTGAGGATATAGAGGAATCAGAACCCTCCTACACTGCTGGTGGGAATGTAAAATGGTACAGCCGCTTTGGAAAGCAGTCGGGCACCTCCTCAAGCAGTTAAACACAGAGTTAGCATATGACCCAGAAACTTCACTCCTAGGTATATAACCAAAAGAAACGAATATATGTCCACACAATAACGTGTACTAAATGTTTATAGCAGCATTCTTTATAATATCAAAGAAAAGAAAAGCAGTTATTAGTACATCAATTCATTCAACAAATATTTATTGAGCACCTCTTACGTCCCAGGAAAATAAGAAATTTCTTTTCTTGGAGTTAATTAAGAGTGTAATATCTAGGGTGTGTCCTTTCCTCTCTATATCTATCCATCAGGCTGTTATAGTTCAAGCCTCAATGACTTCTGGCCTGAATTGTTGTGGCTGCCTCTTAGCTAGGCTTCATGCCAACTCCGCTCTCTTCTTTAGCATTCTGTACTGAGCAGAGTCAGTCAGGTGAGTTTTCTAAAATACCTGCATACTTTTTCTCCTTTCTGAAAATCTTCAGTGGCTCCCCATTGCTGGAGTGGTCTGTCCCTCCTGGATCTCCATCCTCAAAGTCTCACATTTCCAAGTGTATTTAGGATACTCTGGATCTTTACCCAGCATATTTCTTCTTCCCCTTTAAAAACCGGTTCAAGTATCTGCTCCCCTGGCAGCCCTCTACATCCATCAGAGCCCACCCAGAAATACAGAAATGGCTTTCTGTATTCACATGGAGTGAATTTAGTGTAGGGGATTGGTTTCAAAGCAGGTGATGGAAAACACTGAGTCACCAACCAGGGGACAGTGAGATTAGCACCAGCAAGAACCTGCTACCGCTCCTAGGCTGGAGGGGCAATCGGAGGAGGTGACCAGAGTCCAGGGGCCATGATCACCCTGCAGAAGCTGTACCCCAGTGGGCCTGTCCAGCGGGAAGTGGAGTCATGGCAGAGACCCAGATGCTGTGAAGGAACAGGAGAGATACCCCGACCCACCTCTCTCCGCTACCCTCCAGTCTGGCACCTTTGCCTCCTACTGGCTGGACCAGCCAGAAGCCAGCTGACACTCAGCCTGCAAGGGTTTCCGCTCCCACCCTCAACACAAAGAGGGCAGAGGAAGAGAGAGGGTTGGAAGGTTCCTCTTCCTGACCAGGCAGATTGTCACTGTCTCTTCTCCACTCTGATCCTATCTTTTTTATAACCCTGATCCCACTGGGCTGTGATTTCTGTTTACAAGTCTGTTTTCTTTAATAGACTGTGGAATCCCACAGGGTAAGACAATGGCCTTATTCATCTTGCTAGCCTGAGCTCCTGGCATAACTCACAGTACGTAATAGGCATTTTATCTTTGCTGGATACCTATTGAGAGGAAACTCCTGGAGTTACCTCCAGTTAGCCCTCCTTTTCCATCTCCTTGTTTGATTTACCTGCGTTGATTGTCTGAACTCTCAGCACTAAAGACTAAACAAGGAGGAGCTTGGGGTCCATTCAACTCTCTGGGTCTGCAATCCATAGCCTTATATTTAAATACTCCCAACAACAAATCCCAATAATGATTTATTCTCAGAGCACCATCAACATATCAACCTTCTATCTTCCCATAGCTACATGAAAATTATCCAAGGAAATTCCCCCAAATCTCAAGATATCTTCCCTCTACCACCCAAGATGTTTCTAGGCCACCTCTCCCCGCTGTTAATCAGTATGTGCCCAGGGTAAACAAACTAATTTTAAAATCAGCTTAAGCAAAACATAATTAGGAAGATAAATTAGCTGCCCCCCAAAACTGCATAATGAATGCCCAAAGAGAAATTATTCTATTATCCACCATTTTTATTATCTGTGTAACGTTTTCTCTTCCATCATTGCAGATGATACTCAGCTGAAAGTGTAGGGAAATACCACAGAACTTAAGTTCTGACCTTGACTGTCTGTACTATGATTACCAAGGAGAAAAACAGGCTGTTTTTGTTTTTCTTATCTTGAATTTATAACACCAGCCTAGTTGTATAACAAGGAGAGTAGAGGAAAAGACCCCTGTAATTATATTCAGACAATCAGGGTCCAACTCTTGATTCTAATTTATTGCTGGACAATATGGGCAACTTAAGCAACCTCTCAGAAATCAGTTTCTTCGAGTGTACAATGAGGGTGAGGATGACACCTACCTCAATGGCACTGAGAGCCAACACACATTTACTATCTGGTTTCAAGCATTTCATATGAATCTTTAATCTTTACCACGACTTCATGAATTACCTACTATTATTTTCATTTTACACATAGGAAACAAGCACAGAGAGATTAAGTAACTTGCTCAAAGGGTTGTAAAAATTGAGTGTGATTTTCATAGTGAAATCATTAACTGTCTGAAACATAGTAGGTGCTCAATTAATTTTTCCCTTTACAGTCCCCTTCCCCTCTTGCCAAATTAACTAATCGTTATAAAAAATGTTTTTTTTAATTAAAGTATAGTTGATTTACAATGTTGTGTTAATTACTGCTGTACAGCAAAGTGATTCACTTATACATATAAACACATTCTTTTTTATATTCTTTTCCATTATGGTTTATCACAGGATATTGAATATAGTTCCCTGTGCTATACAGTAGGCCCTTGTTGTTATCCATTCTATATATAATACTAATTATATATAGAATGCTAATCCCAAACTCCTACTAATCCCAAACTTCTACTCCATCCCTTCCCTACCCACACCCCCTGTCTTGGCAACCACAAATCTGTTCTCTATGTCTGTGAGTCTGTTTCTGTTTCGGTGATAAGTTCATTTGTGTCATATAGATTCCACACATAAGTGGTATCATATGATATTTGTCTTTCTCTGTCTGACTTACTTCACTTAGTACAATAATCTCTAAGTCCATCCATGTTGCTGCAAATGGCATTATTTCAATCTTTTTTATGGATGAGTAGTATTCCATTGTATATATGTACCACATCTTCTTTATCTATTCATCTGTCAACAGACATTATGCTGCTTCCATGTCTTGACTATTGTGAATAGTGCTGCTATGAACATTGGGGTGCATGTATCTTTTTGAATTATAGTTTTGTCCGACATACACCCAAGAGTGGCATTGCTGGATCATATGACAACTTTATTTTTAGTTTTTTGAGGAACCTCCATACTGTTTTCCACAGTGGCTACACCAATATACATTCCCACAAACAGTGTAGGAGCGTTCCCAGAAAATGATTTTTTTAATGAAGCTCTTTGTTCAAGGGGCCTGGATCCTTCACTCCTAGCTGTGCACTCATTGTACTCTGTACCTCAGTTTCCCCCTGTGTAGAATGAAACAGCAGACTATGTGAGCAGCCCCCAGTCAGCAGCCTATGAGCTGGACCTGGCCCGCAGTTACACTTTGTTACACTGCATAATCTTTACACTTTAAAAAAGTAGTTGCCGGGCTTCCCTGGTGGCATAGTGGTTGAGAGTCAGCCTGACGATGCAGGGGACACGGGTTTGTGCCCCGGTCCAGGAGGATCCCACATGCCGCGGAGCGGCTGGGCCCGTGAGCCATGGCAGCTGAGCCTGCGCGTCTGGAGCCTGTGCTCTGCAATGGGAGAGGCCACAGCAGTGAGAGGCCCGCGTACCGCAAAAAAAAAAAAAAAAAAAGTTGTTGCCAATGTTTAAAAATCAGTAGATTTCCTTACTTGTCTCTCTTTCTCTCTCACACCCACACCCACACCCCCAACACACATTTCAGGGTTTTCTTGGAAAATGAGCCCACCTGGCTACATAGGCTCTCATTCCCACAGGTCAATATTCACCTCAAGTTGAGTGCGGCCACCTCCTTTTACAAGGGACAAATATTCCCCAATTTGCCACCATCCTCATTTCTCACAGTTTCGTGCAGACAGATGAGTCTACAACTTCTGGAATCAATGATCATTGAGGTCTCTCCCTTCTACCACTAAGAGTCCATGATTCCCTGACAATTGAAAGCATTTCTCAGAGGAAGTATCCACTGTAGGGCACCATAGATTTTCACGAATGTTGTTGTCACATAGGGTGAACAATTCATCCCAGTTTAACTGGAACTTTCCCCTTTTAGGCTGAAAGTCCTGCATCTGAAGAAATTCCTCGGTCCCAGGCCAACCAGGTTGGTTACCCCATGTGTCATGTCCTAAGCTCACCCCTCCAGCAGCCTCTCCTATCTGGGAGATGAGGATATCATACTACACCCTTGTGCTCCTGAGTCTCCTTGGGCAGCTCTGCGGTGTTAGTAGAGCTTGCCTAGCATCCCCCCAGACAGAATATTTGTTGGGGGAGCTGGGGTAGGCCAAATGAGAGGGCCCGGACCTGGTTACACGGCTGGGCTCAGTACGACCTTAGGTGGGTCACTCAGTCTCTGGGCCTCTCTGCTCTGCCATTTGTTCGTTCAACAAATATTCATTAAGTGCCCCCCATGTGCCAGGCACCAGTCGAGGCACAGCAGTGAATAAGTGAGAAGGTCCTTGCCCTTAGAGAACTCACATCTAGAAGAAGAAACAGACAGTAAAACAAGTACACAATCTCTGATATAATTTCAGCTGGTGACAATGCCATAAAGAAACCATTGACCAAATGGGAGAGGCAAAGTTCACAGAGCCACAGGGGCCACCAGCAATTTTGACAGGTGCCAAGCAGTACCAGAAGTGAGTCCAGATTCCACCTGGCCTCCCGTTTTGAACAATATGAAATTCTTAAGTTTGGGACTTTTTGACTCAAGTGTTACAAGTAACAATTCAATTTTTCAATTATAAAATGTTTCTTTTTCAATGAAAAACAGCTTTATGGCTACAATCCATATCAATATCAAATCTGGTTCTCATACAGATGGTTCGTAAATTCACCAAGTCAGATCCACTCAAATAACAGTGTTAAGGTTGAGGAAAGAGAGAGGCCAACCTTATTAGCAAACTGACATTTTTTTAAACAAAGTGCAGCTGGAGTCAGGGGCCCACGTGCTAAAGCCAGAAGCAGAAAAATGAATGAATGAATAGACTGTCTAATACCTCCCTCCCTCCCCCTCAAAGAGCTGTATATTGCCTCAATGAAAGAAGTAACCACTTATAGCCAATTAAATAAGGTAAACTAGTACAGTATGTCATTCATTCATTGCACAAATAGGTACTGAGTACCTACTATGTGCCAACACTATTGTAAATAATGAAAGAAGGTGATACTTGGGAAGTCCAACATATTTATCTATATTCAAAATAACTTATTTTTCTGATTATAAAATAATAAATTGCTTTTTATAATTTTGAAGCTTAAAAAAAAGGAATAAAACCATCCTTCAAGGCAAGGTTTCTCAGCCTCGGCACATACGACATTTGGGGATGGGTAATTCTTTGTTGCAGGGGGCTGTCCTGTGCACTGTAAGATGTTTAGCAGCATCCCTGGTCTCTATCCACTAGAAGCCACCAGCATTCCCCCACCCCCACTCGTCAATACCAAAAAATGCCTCCAGGCTTAGCAAATGCCCCTGGGGGAGCAAAATCACCTCAGATCCAGAACGGCTGCTTTAAGCAATCCACTTTGCTACACAATAGGGGCCTCAGAAGTCAAAGCCTATGGAGAGACCCCCTTTTTCCTGCAGGCAAATAAGCAGGAGGTTTCCTCCTGGAGGACCCCTTGTAATCCCCTTCTCCCTGATGTCAAGATACCAGCCCTCCAGAGGAAGGCAGTGGTGTCCCAGGTCTGGGTTGGGATGACAGGGTGGAGGTGGGGATGGACAGTGATCGCTAAGAGGATCAGCGAGCTTCTGGAGCTTACGCTGTGTGCGTCACGACTGCTGATCCAAGCCATGCCCCGGACCTGTACTTCTCCAAATGAGCTTTGCTAACAACCCTGGAAGAAAAGTTTCCCCTGTGCAAGGCTTACACATCCACACGTAAGTCCAGCAGTCTGAGGCTGCTCTAAACAAGGAAGATTAAATTGTGCCTGTCCATCTTGAGCACTGTTAGGAGAGAGTCTCCAAAGCTGGGAGCAGGCATGCCTGCCTGTCTGCGCCCTGCTATACAGACTGCACAAAGGGTCCCTTGTGCACAGCCTAATCAAAGACAGAACCAAACAACCTGCCTGGCCATTCAGCCCCAGCTTCGGCTGGTTCTTCAGAACAAACACTAGTCACTAAGAAGCGAACATTTTCAGTTGGTAGAAAATGTCACCGTGAGCCCAGGTCAGGCACAGTGTTTGTAGGTACCTTAACCTGGGTCTTGGCTGATTGGAACAGAAGCAAAATTAGTCTTTTGTGTTACCACCTAGGGACTCAGATTCACTGGTTCCCAGTCACAGGAAGGAGAGTTGGAAGAAGAAGAGGGAGGGGGGTGACAGAATCTGAGTTCTGCTTTTATTCATTCATTTCCTACACACTTGTTGAGTTCCTGTTATATGCCCAACACTGTTCCTGGGGAGAACTTAGCTTTAGATGGAACCTCTCAGGGTTCACTAAAGCAAAAGCTCCTGGAGCCTGATAAGGAGACAAGTTGATGGCCCACCTAAAGGGGGCGCAACTCCTCAGCTCTAGCTGCCTGTTGCTATCATGGCCTATAAGCCAGTTTTGCCAGAATTTCTGGATTTTCAAGAGAAACTGGAAAACTGGATTTCTATGTGAAATCTCTTTATTTTTAAGCATAGTCTGAAATTTTAAAATAAAAACAAAACAAAAAATTCCTGCATGGACAAAAATAATCCAGTCTGCAAGCCTTCAAACCATAACTTTGGCTTTAGAGATGGTGGGGAGTAGTGATTAAGAGTGAAGTACCTGGGCTTCCCTGGTGGCGCAGTGGTTGAGAATCCGCCTGCCGATGCAGGGGACACGGGTTCATGCCCCAGTCCGGGAAGATCCCACATGCCACGGAGCGGCTGGGCCCGTGAGCCATGGCCGCTGAGGCTGCGCGTCCGGAGCCTGTGCTCCACAACGGGAGAGGCCACAACAGTGAGAGGCCCGCATACCGCAAAAAAAAAAAAAAAAA
>NC_041221.1:78024848-78125652 GCF_002837175.3 Physeter macrocephalus | reverse complement strand
CAAAAAAAAAAAAAAAAAAAAAAAAAAAAGAGTAAAGTACCTGGAAGGGGTAAGAAGGGTGTCTGGTTCTACCTCTTACTTGCTGTGTGACCTTGGGCAAGTTACCTAACTTCTCTGTGCCTTGCTTTCCTCATGTATTAAATGAGCATGATAAAGTACACTGTAGACTTAAATGAGAGAATGCATGTACACGCCTGATCTATAACAGCTCAATAAACATGAGCTATCATTTTTACAGGTCTTCTGGTCCACTCTCCCAGAAATCCCTTTTACCACAGCCTTGGCAGTTGAACATCTGATCACTGCTTGTGTGCTTTCTGAGACAGGAAGCTCAGGGCTTCTTAGGGAATGCCCGTTGTATAACAACCCCCAAATCTCAGTGGCTTAATCCAACGTATGTTCACTTATTGCTCATGTCCCAGTCCAGTGTGAACACATCGGGTGCTCTATCCCACCCCAAGCCCTGTGGATCCATATACCTTCTATCTGGTAGCTCTGCCATCTCCCAGGACCTTCCCAGAATCCTCTACTGAGTTCTCTGTTTTCAGCTAGCTAAGAGGAAAAAAAGAGAGAGAGAGAACATCAGGTGCATCACATCTGCACATTGCCATTTGCCAGAACCCTGGCACACGGCCCCAATCTAATTGTAAAGGAAGCTGGAACATGAAATGTTCTTCTGCATCCAGGAAGAGAAAATAGCCAGTGAACATCTAAACAATCTCCGTCATGCTCTGCATTCGTATAAAGGCAATTCTGCAGACTCAGAATGTCTGCCTGTTGGTCCCAGTCTTCCCCGTCAGTGCAACAGGCACAGGACAGCAGGAAGACACAAGATGGGGCACAAGTAGGTGTGGATTTTAATCTCAGTTCCAATACTTGCTAGTTTTGGACCTTGAGCAAATTGCTTCACCTCTTTGTATCTCAGTTTACTCATTTGAAAGACAAAAATAGTAATTACCTCCCTGGATTGTTGTAAGATGGAATAAGATAATACATGTGTTGGCACACTGCCTAATATCTGATACACAACCTAGAATTAATGCTCGTATCTCCCCTGGTCCTCTTCTACATGAATGCTTTCCAGGAATTTTAAAATGACTATAATTATTTCTGTAAGTTTTCTCTTCTCCCAGTTTCCTCAGCTATTTTCATTGTTTTTATGTTGTGTCATTACCAGCCCCTTCACTCTCTGGATGGCTGTTCCATAGACATACCTCAGTTTGTCAAGGGACCAAATATGCTGCCTGCCTTAATTAGGTTTCCCTGAAAACAGACCCTGAGATACGACTTGGGTGCAGATAATTTGGGGGGGAAGTTATCTTAGGAAACAGAAGTGGGGCAAATGGGGAAGGGAGAAAAGTCAACAAATGAGTGGGTTACAGCTGTGGGCAACTGGGGTTCAATCCCACAGGGGCTCTGAGGAATATGTAGAAGACACCTTAGAACCGTCCACATTCTATGTCCTGCAGGATGGGAAGGCTGGGGCATTTATTTATGAAATCCTGCTCTCATTGGTTTAGAGTTTCCCCCAACCCAGGGGTATTACTTGCCTTAAAGTATGGGTTGTGCCTATATATAGCTGAGCAGACTTTGCAGATTCCTAGACAGCACAAGCGAGAGACACTGTGACATGAGCCTGGATGGACGCTGGCAAAGTGCATGGCCATGTTCACCAAAGCTATGCTGAAATCTGGTGGCTGAAGGATGTGGCTCAGTACATCACAAGCTCTGCTATGATGCCTCTAGCAAAAATGTCTGGAAGAATCCACCCCACGTGTTCATAAAGGTTGTGCCTGAGTGTAGGGATTACAGTGATCATTATTTTATCTTTTTAATTTGTTTTGTTTGTTTCCCCAAGGAACACGTGATGGCCAAGAATAAATACTATGAGCCAAGGCAGGGTCCGACCAGTGTAGAAAAGAAAATATAATAGCTCATTAAAAGTAGACTGAGGGGGCTTCCCTGGTGGCGCAGTGGTTGAAAGTCTGCCTGCCGATGCAGGGGACGTGGGTTCGTGCCCCAGTCCGGGAAGATCCCACATGCCGCGGAGCGGCCAGGCCCGTGAGCCATGGCCGCTGAGCCTGCGCGTCCAGAGCCTGTGCTCCGCAACGGGAGAGGCCACAACCGTGAGAGGCCCACGTACCGCGAAAAAAAAAAAAAAAAAAAAAAGTAGACTGAGGGTAAAGAGAGAAGTAGAACTGCTTACATACATACATGATATCACCTTGTGCACAGAAAATCCCAAGGAATCCACATACAAGATGACTAGAACTAATAATGAGTTTAGCAATATTGTAGGATACAAGATCAATATTTAAAAGTCAATTGTATTTCTATACTAACAATGACAAATCCGAAAATAAAAAATGTTTTAATTCTACTCACAAAGCATAAACAGAATAAACTATTTAGAAATAAATTTAATAAAAGAAGTGTAAGACTTATACACTAAAAATTATAAAACATTACTAAGAGAAAGTAATGAAGATTCATATAAACAAAGAAACAATATTTATGGATAGGAAGGCTCAATATCATCAAGATGGAAATTCTCCCCATATTGATCTGTATATTCAACACAATCCCTATCAAAATCCCAGCAGGCTTTTTTTTGATAGAAATTGACACACTGATCCTAAAAATTATATAATAATTTGTATATAATAATAATTTATTATATATAAAATATATATAATAATTTATTATTATAATCAAAATAATTTTGCAGTAGAAGAACAAAGTTAGAAGACTTATATTACCTGATTTCAAAATTTACTATAAAGCCACGTGCAAGAAATACATATAGATCAATGAATGAAGTTTGAGAGTCCAGATATAAACACTTGCATTATGGTCAACTGATTTTTGATAAAGGTGCCAAAATAATTCAATGGGGGAATGAATTAGTCTTTGTTCAGCAAATGGTGACTATTGCATATCCCCTACATATAAAAACATAAACTTAGGCCCTTATCTCACATCATATATAAGAAATGAACTTGAGTGTATCACAGGCCTAAATATAAGAGCTAAAACCATAAAACTTCTAGGAAAAAAATAGGAGAAAATCTTGGTAACTTTGGGTTGAACAAAGAGTCCTTAGATACGACGACAAAACCATGACACTTAAAAGAAAAAATGATAAATTGGACTTCATCAAAATTAAACTTTGCACTCTAAAAGGTCACTAAGCAAAAATTTTTAAAAATAAGCTACAGACTAGGAGAAAATATACAGAATTATAGATCTTATAAAGGACTTGTATATAGAAGAAATAAAAAAAAAACTCTTACAACTCATTAATAAGACCACCCAATTTAAAAACGGGCAAAAGATTTAAATAGATATTTCACTAAAGATGGTACATAAATGTCTAAAAAGCATGTGGAAAGATGCCCGAATCATTAGTCATTAGGGAAATGCAAATTAAAACTACAATGAGATTCTACTATATACCTACTGGAACAGCTAGAATGTAAAAGAGAGACAACACCAAATGTTTGTGAGGATGTAGAAGAACTGGAATCTTCATACATTGTTGATAAGAATGTAAAATAGTTCAACCACAGTAGAAGACAGTTTGACTGTTTCTTTAAAAGCCAGACACACATTTACCATACAACCTAGTGATTCCACTCCTAGGAATCTACCCAAGAGAAATAAAAACATATGTCTAGATGAATGGATAAAGAAGATGTGGCACATATATACAATGGAATATTACTCAGCCATAAAAAAAACAAAATTGAGCTACTTGTAGTGAGGTGGATGGACCTAGAGTCTGTCATACAGAGTGAAGTAAGTCAGAAAGAGAAAAAAAAATACCGCATGCTAACACATATATAGGGAATCTAAAAAAAAAAAAAAAACAAAAAAAAATGGTTCTGATGAATGTAGGGGCAGGACAGGAATAAAGACGCATAGAGAATGGACTTGAGGACACGGGGAGGGGGAAGGGTAAGCTGGGACGAAGTGAGAGAGTGGCATGGACATATATACACTACCAAATGTAAAACTGATAGCTAGTGGGAAGCAGCTGCATAGCACAGGGAGATCAGCTTAGTGCTCTGTGACCACCTAGAGGGGTGGGATAGGGAGGGTGGGAGGGAGGGAGATGCAAGAGGGAGGAGATATGGGGATATATGTATACATATAGCTGATTCACTTTGTTACACAGCAGAAACGAACACAACATTGTAAAGCAATTATACTCCAATAAAGATGTTAAATAAAAAACAAAAAAACAAAAAGAAACATATGTCTGCACGAAGACTTGTAGGTATATGTTTACAGTAGCATTATTTATAACATTCAAAAACTGAAAACAACCCAAATATCTGTTATCTGATAAATGTATAAACACAATGTTATACAACCATGTAAGAGAATGCTCCACTCAACAGCCATGGTGAACTTTTTTTTTTTTTTTTTTTTTTTTTGTGGTATGCGGGCCTCCCTCTGCTGTGGCCTCTCCCGTTGCGGAGCACAGGCTCCGGACGCGCAGGCTCAGCGGCCATGGCTCACGGGCCCAGCCGCTCCACGGCATGTGGGATCTTCCCAGACCGGGGCGCGAACCCGGTTTCCCTGCATCGGCAGGCGGACGCGCAACCACTGCGCCACCAGGGAAGCCCCATGGTGAACTTTTGAAAGTGCAAATTAGACTTGGGATTTTAAGGTTAAATGTAAAAAAGAGTTGTTCCAACACTGTTAACAGTTTAGAAATATTTAAGACTATAAGTTTATATGATGTTATATTTTGGTACCTGTATAAGTCATTTTGGAGCTGACACACCTTGTTTCTGATCTGCTTACTCACCTCACTGGTGTGAAGCAGCATCCGGGCTTGCAATTGCTCTCCTTCCCTGGATTCCTTTTCCGTTTGTCTGACTCCTGGGCCAGGTGTATGTGTTTAGCCCCATGACGAAAAAATACATTTACTCCCTCCCAATTTCCCCAAGAATCTCATACCTTTATAGCATCTGCTCAAAGTCTAGAATCTCATTATCTAAATCAGGTCCAGGCAGGAATGAGTCTCCTTAAGTATAGTTACTCTCAGTCTACAAAACTAGACAAGCCATCTGACGCCCAACCATCCAACACGCAGTAGAGGAACAGGTATGTAAAATAGTTATAGACATTCTATTTTAAATGGGGCGGGATATATGAAAGGTGAAAAGGAGTTACCAATCCAAAGAAATTTTGAAATTCAGCCTAGCAAACTCTTACCAGAGTTCCTTAATTAGATTCTAGGGCCTGGGAATAAACCACAGTAACTCTTGGTTCTGCCCTCTGAGTCATGTTACCTTTTTCATGAAAGGTAGCACATTTGCAGCTGAGTACTTTTATCATCCTGCTTCCTGCTAGTAGTTTGGAGATCTAACAGCCTCCTTTATTTTGTACTGTTTCTGTCCCTTTCCGTTTAAGTTGGCAGCGCTTTTGCCAAAATAAATTTCTTAAATACTTTGTGGGTCTCCTGTCAATTTCCCTTACATGTGAGTAACATCCACAGTTCTTTTGAGACAGGCAACTCCTTTAGCTAGGGTAAAGATGTTGAGATGGTTAAGGGACAACTCAGACAGGCCTTATTATTTGAGAAGTTGTATGAGGCACACCTTTTATCTCTAGAGAGGGTCCATCATGTGGCTGGATACTATTCTGATCCTTAGAGCTTCCTGAGGTTTTAACAAAACCTAGTACAATTACCACTTGGCATTTTCCTAGGCCAGGGTTTATCTCTATGCCACATGCTTGAAAGTCATTTCTTACTTTTAACACCTTTTGCCATTTGGAGAGACTGAGAATTTTCAAAATCATCAAGTCCCAGTTTCATTTTGTTTAACACTTCTTCCCCTCATTTTTTCTTTCTCCTCTCGCATTTTACTATGTAGCAAGAAAAAACCAGGTGGCACCTTCAACACTTTGCTTGGAAATCTTAGCTAGATAAACAAGTTCATCACTTACCTGTTCTGCTTTACATATAATTTCAGGGGACAATTTTGCTAAGCTTTCTGTTACTACCTAACAAGGAAATCTCTTCCTCCAGTTTCCACATTTCTTACTTCCTTTTGAGCCCTCACTGGCAGCATCCTCCAAGTTTGAATTTTCACTAACAGTCTGTTCAAGGCAACTTAGGCTTTCTCTATCATGCTCCTCAAAATCCTTCTAGCCTCTAAGCAGTTTCAAAGTCAATCCCACTTGTTTTAGGTATTTGTTATAGCAACACTCCACTTTCAGGTACCAAAATGTAACCTTGTGTTTTTAAGTCTAATTGATTGGATCTGCTAGAATTTTAAGTACATGGGAAGATTTTGTATGTTTTTAAGATACTTCAAAACCCAGCACTTCCAACCTGAGCTACTCAGAGAGGATTTTTTTTTTTTTTTTTTGCTTTTGAGTTTGACAAAATTACTATATCACCAGGAAGGTAAAGAAATATGCATTTTTAAACATACTCTATCCTCAGGAGAGTATAAGAATACTCATAAGAGTAAGTATAGTGATAGACGAGAAATAAAGTTAAGTATATAAGTACTTTATAACAGTTTAAGTTTAAATATAATAGTAAGTGTTGTAATCATTGTGATGATTCATATGTATGTTTCTGCTTTTAAAGGCATTTGTAGCATTTAAAAGATTCCTATATAGGATACTCATTATTTTAGAAGAAATTCAATTAGCTTATAAATTAATATTTAAATGTCTGGAAAATGTTATATTTGTTAAATTCGTAAGTTTTCATTTTTTTTAGTTGTGTAAGGAGCGTTCAGATTTTCAGAGGAATACTGTTTAATCTATTTATACAATTAGTAAATCCAGCGTTCAAGTACCAACAGCAGCGATTGTGCCTCTGGACGTACAGAGACCCCTCGGACATTAAAGAATTTAATCAGATGTAAGCGTTCCTGAAAGATTCATGGCGGAGACACAGAAGACAGAATTAGGGAGGCAAGAGCCAGGTTTCAGTTCGTATCAGTTGCTATTTAAAGAGCCGGGATGGCGGCTCTGGAATGCTGCTGTCCTGACGCCCTCTAGTGGTTCAGACTGCGAAACCCACCTTTCCTGAGAACCAGGAGAAAAATGCTTATTGCTGTCAGCTCGCTCTCCAAGAAGTTTCTCTTGATTAGCGAGACTTAAGAAAAAAAGAAAAAAAAAAAAAAAGATCCAGAAATTCTTCTGTCAACGTTCTTGTGAGATACTCAACCAGTCTTTACACAAACACTTCCTGCATCACTAGGCGCCTCAATCCTCTTTGAATACCTCTAATTATTATAAAACGCTTCCTTCTCAGTTGACACTCCACCCCTGCGACCTGTACCACTGGCTCTGCGTTTCCCTCTGGAGCTGCACGGCACAATTCCAGTCTCTCTTGCACTTGACAGCACCTCAAATATTTGAAAATGACTTCTTGTCCTCCCCGGCCCGAGCTTATCTTCTCCAGACCAACACACGTGGTTCCCTCTACTGCTCCTCATTTGACCCAGCTTCCAGTTTCTGTCCCAGTTGCTCTCTTCTGGAGGCATTGCAACAGCCCCTGAAAACACACCGATGGCAAAAATGGCCTCCACCCCGAGAGGTGGCCCATCTGCCCACAGTGCGGAGGGGCTGTCGCCGCCCTCCCAGTGCACACTCTAACTCCAAGGGTTGTCTTGTCCAACCATGTCAAATGATGGATGGATGGAAGGCTACGATCTCCCACGTCTGGACTTTCCCACTAGCCTTGCTTTACTCTCTTTGCAGCCTTGAAGCATTTTCTGTATTTGGACAGAACTTATCAGTTTCCTAAATAATACTGTATGCAAACCACCTGGACAGGTGACCAGGTCTGGGTGAAGCTGGCCCGCCACTGAGCAGAGAGCTCTTGAGAAATCTCAAGAATGACTTCTTCCCTTGTGAGAATGAAGCCTAGTAACTTGAGACTGGATTCTAACCTTCATGTTGGGGACATCTGACCAGACTACATCCCTTCCACTGTAGCTGAAGCTCATTTTCTCTCTTATCTCCCTCTATAGAAACAGAGAGGATTTTTTTTTTTTTTTTTGCTTTTGAGTTTGACAAAATTACTATATCACCAGGAAGGTAAAGAAATATGCATTTTTAAACATACTCTATCCTCAGGAGAGTATAAGAATACTCATAAGAGTAAGTATAGTGATAGACGAGAAATAAAGTTAAGTATATAAGTACTTTATAACAGTTTAAGTTTAAATATAATAGTAAGTGTTGTAATCATTGTGATGATTCATATGTATGTTTCTGCTTTTAAAGGCATTTGTAGCATTTAAAAGATTCCTATATAGGATACTCATTATTTTAGAAGAAATTCAATTAGCTTATAAATTAATATTTAAATGTCTGGAAAATGTTATATTTGTTAAATTCGTAAGTTTTCATTTTTTTTAGTTGTGTAAGGAGCGTTCAGATTTTCAGAGGAATACTGTTTAATCTATTTATACAATTAGTAAATCCAGCGTTCAAGTACCAACAGCAGCGATTGTGCCTCTGGACGTACAGAGACCCCTCGGACATTAAAGAATTTAATCAGATGTAAGCATTCCTGAAAGATTCATGGCGGAGACACAGAAGACAGAATTAGGGAGGCAAGAGCCAGGTTTCAGTTCGTATCAGTTGCTATTTAAAGAGCCGGGATGGCGGCTCTGGAATGCTGCTGTCCTGACGCCCTCTAGTGGTTCAGACTGCGAAACCCACCTTTCCTGAGAACCAGGAGAAAAATGCTTATTGCTGTCAGCTCGCTCTCCAAGAAGTTTCTCTTGATTAGCGAGACTTAAGAAAAAAAGAAAAAAAAAAAAAAAGATCCAGAAATTCTTCTGTCAACGTTCTTGTGAGATACTCAACCAGTCTTTACACAAACACTTCCTGCATCACTAGGCGCCTCAATCCTCTTTGAATACCTCTAATTATTATAAAACGCTTCCTTCTCAGTTGACACTCCACCCCTGCGACCTGTACCACTGGCTCTGCGTTTCCCTCTGGAGCTGCACGGCACAATTCCAGTCTCTCTTGCACTTGACAGCACCTCAAATATTTGAAAATGACTTCTTGTCCTCCCCGGCCCGAGCTTATCTTCTCCAGACCAACACACGTGGTTCCCTCTACTGCTCCTCATTTGACCCAGCTTCCAGTTTCTGTCCCAGTTGCTCTCTTCTGGAGGCATTGCAACAGCCCCTGAAAACACACCGATGGCAAAAATGGCCTCCACCCCGAGAGGTGGCCCATCTGCCCACAGTGCGGAGGGGCTGTCGCCGCCCTCCCAGTGCACACTCTAACTCCAAGGGTTGTCTTGTCCAACCATGTCAAATGATGGATGGATGGAAGGCTACGATCTCCCACGTCTGGACTTTCCCACTAGCCTTGCTTTACTCTCTTTGCAGCCTTGAAGCATTTTCTGTATTTGGACAGAACTTATCAGTTTCCTAAATAATACTGTATGCAAACCACCTGGACAGGTGACCAGGTCTGGGTGAAGCTGGCCCGCCACTGAGCAGAGAGCTCTTGAGAAATCTCAAGAATGACTTCTTCCCTTGTGAGAATGAAGCCTAGTAACTTGAGACTGGATTCTAACCTTCATGTTGGGGACATCTGACCAGACTACATCCCTTCCACTGTAGCTGAAGCTCATTTTCTCTCTTATCTCCCTCTATAGAAACAGAGAAGAAAGACTTGGTGTCAATAATGTAACATCCCTCTATAGTTTGAAGACGAATATTCAGTCTACTCACACCTCTCTTCTCTGAACTAATGTAGACTTTTCCCTGAAGGGCTATTTTTCAAAACGCTTTCATCATTTACTTTGTCTCCCCTGGCTCCTTTCCAACTTCTCCATAACATCCTACCCTTATGGGGCCAAGGACTGAACAGTATGTTTTAATGACTGATATTGGCTATAGATTAAGAATTACATCTGTGAAAATATTTCCATTATAACATAGCTCATTGTACAAAGATTTATATACCTAAGGAGTTCCTGGCTGGCATATAACAAGTTATGTTTCAGTTATTTGAAAGTTGGGCACATTTTCCCACAGAAACAGGGGTTCCCAGCCCAGCCAAAAAAAAAGCCAATTTAGGTCACAGAGCAATAATGATATCAGGGTGAATTTAGGCAATAAGAATTCTCTGATCTTAAGCTTAAGAGATGCAGAAAGATGAAATCAGAATTTCTGTCTCAATTTCTCAGCGGAGGCTGCTCTTCGGGAACATTTTGAAATGGGTGACGCTTAACTTTGGATATCTTCCCACATTCTTTTCTGGCCCTCTCCCAACTCTTCGGGTCCTTATCCCAGTCTCCTAGTTCCCAATATTCTAGTGTTGTCAGAAGTCTCCTTGGGTGCTGCCTCACTCAGATCTCCCTACATTCTGCAATTCTCCATGCTTCAATACACCTGAGCCCCTCTTGCCCATGACCCAGCATCCATCCCCCTAGTAAAGCCAAGTTCAGGTGGGGTTAGAATGACAGGTATCTCAGCAAATCAACTGCCATTAATGAATTCTCAATGATGCCTCTGTTTTTAAATGGATATCTTAGATAGTCAAAAGATTCTTATCTGTGCAATTTCAGGCAGTGTCAGAAAATTTAAAAATACAGGTTATATGAGGGACGATTTTGGTGAATATGGAAGCCTTATAGTAGATACGTTCATTCCGCCTAATGGGAGTGTATCCCAAATGGTACCTCCTTTCCACAGATTCCCTCCCTCCTCTATTTCTGAATCACAGACGTATGCTCCATATTGTTTTTCAAATTGTTTTTCAAGATTTTTCAAATTGTTTTTGAGAAATTGCTGTTCTCCTAAGAAATTGAGTGAAAGCAACGATGCCAAAAAAAAAAAAAAAAGCACATACTGTAGGATTCCATTTATATAAAATTCTAGAAAAAGCAAACTAATCTATAGTGACAGAAAGCAAATCAGTGGTTGCCCAAGTTCAAGGCAGGAAGGAGAAATGAATTACAAAAGGGCCTGAGGAAACTGTTGGAGGTTATGGAAATGTTCACTGTCTTCATGTGGTAAAGGTTTCATGGGTGCATACATCTGTCAAAATTTAACACACTTTATTACACTTTAAATATGTGTAGTTTATTGTACATCATTTATACCTCAATAAAGTTGTAAAAAACGAAAAATGAAAAAAGACTAACATACACACACATACATTTTTTCTTCTCAGAATTGACACTTATGAATAGTTTATCATATTTGCCTCAGTAGTGCTTATATAAATTAAATAAAACAGATAATAGTTAAGTCCCCAACCACTGTTCTATTTCTTCACCCCAAACCCCAGAAGCAACTATCATGAATTTAGTGTATATCCCAACCATCTGTGGTCATTTTACATGCATATATATGTATTCTTAAATAATACATATTATTGATGTGTTTTAAAATTCATGTCAATGACAACATGTACATTTTATTCCACAAAATTTCTTCTTTATTACACTGTCATGAGTTGACATTACATAAAGATTATTTTACACATGGATATATTATGTTACATATAGGTACAACCCATTCCTTCTAATGGCTGTTATAACAATTCATATCATAATAGAATAGAATATTATGATAATGCACATCACAATATACTAGGATATTATGATAAAAGTCATATCACAGGATAATACGAATATATTTTATTTATCCATTTCCCCTTTGATAGGCATTTCCGTTGTTTTCAATTTTCACAATTACAAGCAATATTACAATAAGCTGCAAAGTTTTCAAAACAAACCTTATGGTATTGGCAGTAGGAGTTACTGGGTAGTGGCCGCCAATTAAGTGGACAGGTGGGTTTGTTGAGTCAGATGCTGGTAAGGAGGAGTGTCCTGCTTCAAGGATCCGTGGTCTGTACAGAAATAGCCAAAGTCGGATATGACCCTGTCTCCAAATTGCAGCTGAACAAAGTGGCTCTGTGTTGCATCCTGCAGAGCTGGAGATGATTCAGAGGACTTTAGTGGCCCACAGAGTTTAAATCTGAGCTGGACACAGAGGGGATCCAAAGCAGAGGACCTTCCATGACACAGGTACAGCAAATGCCTTTAGCAACAAGCCATGAGCAATTCAACTCTATCCACTGCTGTTTAAATTCTTGAGGGTTTTAATGTTAAATGAGCATCAGAAAATGTATAGTCACTCTTCGAGATTACTGCGTGATATGTATGTAGTAAACCTGCCTTGTTTGTAGTATTATTCAGATCCTTCTTTATGTTTAATTTTTACTTTCTTGATTTAGTAAAGTCTCAATGTACCATGTTAAAGTCTCCACTATGATTGTATTTCTAACACATTTTGCTTTGTATATTTTGATGCACTGAAATTCAGCATATACAGATTCCCAAATGTTATGTCTTTCTTGTGAATTTTACCTTTCATTAGTATAAAATTATATCTCAAAAGTGTGAAGAGAATCTCCAGCATTTCAGTGGGCTGAGTTGATGCAGAAGAGTTCCCCTTCGGCTACTACTACTGAGAAACACTGGACCAACAGTCGTGTATATATAAGCCACTGGCGGAAAGAAAGGGAAGTCTCCCTATTCTAGAAACAAAGAGGGAACCTAGAGGCTGAGCAGTAAGTAGGGGCTAATGCCACTGTAGCCTGTGCAGGGTTTGGACCAGCTAGGGATTTTAACACCCTTGCAGGCCAGTAAGATGTTGTCTCTGGTGTGAGCAAGGAAGCAATGGGTGGGCACTGAGCAATCTGCAAAATCTGAGTTCCTGAGCGCTAGGCTACTGGCAAAAACAGGATCAGATAAGTTCCTGCGTCCTCAGGCTATAGGTGAAAAAAAAATTCATCCACAAAAACTTGAAACTATACTTGTGTCATACATTGACATGAGTTCTGCATTCTCACTGTGAGACAGAAATACCAGGCTGAGAAGGAACATAAAAGCAAGTTGAGAACTGGTGATGTCTCTAGGAATCTAGCAGAAGCAAACTTGCAGCCACAGTGAAGGGACAATCTAACAACCCCAGGCACACAGTTCTTCCCCAAGGGAAAAAACCCTGCTGAAAATAAGCTCATAATAAAAATTACAAATCATAGGAGGACGTCACCCAGGGCCAGATCATGAAATTAACAGGAGAAATGATGCCCCACGAAGTAGAGAAAACAGATCAACCTATAGATGGCTATAAAATAAGTATGTTTTAGATGACTTACAAGATGAAAGAAGGAATAGAGAGTACAAAGGAAAACAGGAAATCACGGAAAAAGAAAAGGTAGATTTGGAAAAGGACCAAATAGTTCTTTTAGAAATGAAACCTATATCCACTGAAAGTCAAAACTAAATAGATATATTTAATACTTGCATAGAAAATAAGGAAACTGGAACTAAGGACATGTCTCAGAATGTAGCACAGAGATAAAAAGGGGGGAAAAAAAAGTTTAAGAATCACCAAGGACAGAATCATAAATAACAGAAAATATACCCATTAGGAGTTATGGAAGAGGGAAATAGGAAATGGGGAGGAAGCAACCACTGAAGTGATAATGACTGAGAATTTTTACCAAATTGACAAAAGACGGTGTACAGAGAAGTACACTGCATCAGAATATATTGCTATGTAACAAACCAACCCCAAACCTGGTGGATTAAAAACACCACTGTTTATTTAAATCATAGTTCTGTGGATGAACAAGTTGGGCTTGGCTCTGCTGAGAGGTTACCCACGCGTCTGTGGTCAGCAGGAAGTGGCCTCACTCACTTTAGCCGAATGAGAAATAAAGGGGAAGAGAACTGGCTGAGCCCCTGAGGGCTCCCTGCAAAGAGCGCATTCTGTTTCCCTTGGCAACTATTGGGCGGCAGACAAGTCAGCCTCACACTGCCCAAAGGCCTCTGTGTTCTGATTTAATGTTTTGCAGCTGGGTTTTCAAATGGGCTGTTGTGTAGCATGTTCTGCCCTTTTACACAGATTGTGACAGACGTCGACTTACTGGGAACAACTTGGTTTCAGGAGGGAAGTTGGAGTCATTTTCATTAATGACTTGACATTTCTTTGCCTCTGTTGCAAGCTTGGGGTAACTAATTGTTAGTTTTACCTACGACCACTTCACCCTCTGAATTCAGTTCAAAGTATCTAAATAAAAAAAGAATCACTTGGGTCAGTGTTAAAAATTTGCTCTGCTAGGACTGCGGTACTAAGACTTTTTTGGGGGGGCGTGGATTATGGTTAATGTTTAAAAGAATCAACAAGAATTATATTTACACAGTCCTGCAGATTGATGACTGGGCAGAGTAGGAAAGGGGGCTGGATTGTGGGAAATAAAAGCAGGTAGAAAAGTTGAAAATAATTGATTAATTGATAACTGATTAATTCAAAGGAAAAAACAAGAAGGTTTTCCTACTTGGGGTTTCCTAAGCCATGAATCCCTAATTCCTCTCAGCCAAGAAGTAGAAGCTAGAAAGAATGTTTTTCTTAAATAAGTTCCACACCAGAGTCTTTGATAAACAAACTCATAGGAAATAAGGAAATCTTGTTAATCATCACAATAGACTAGAATTGACAGCACTCCGTTTACCTGTTCTGGAAACACCCTGTTCTGGAAAGGGCTCTCAGGCAGATAATCCTCACCCATTTGTCCTACTCAAAAGATACATGCTATTGGGCAAAGAAAAAAAAAACTGAGAGCAAGAGGGAAAAGTGTCACTTGTCCTAGGAAACTCCTAACTTAATCCATTTAGGGCCTGAAAGCAGGGACAGAGGGTGAAGGGTTAGGGAGGGGTGAGGGTAAGAAATCATTGTGGTGCCTCAGGCTGAGAGGGGCTGAGGAGATGGCATCCTTAGGCCCCAACTTTCCAAGGATGGTAACTATTTCAGATATTCAGACTCCACGTCCTCATGAGCGCCCTTGGACTTGTCGTAACAGATGTTTAGATGTACGGTTTTGAGACTTTGGTCACTATCAACATGGGCAGCCTAAGGTGCCAGGGAAGTGGAGGGAGTTTCTCCTGCTCCCTGGGCGTCCATTCTTATTTGTAATGATTCTCGGGTGGGCAACACATCTGTGCCTTTGCTCTGGTTAGTCTGTGGATGTGGTGTCCCCCCTTGGCCATCTCAGACTCTGAAGTCTCCCCTTTGCTTTAACAATGACCAATCTCTAGCCATACCACCCCACATCCACCACTCTATTTTACTCCTGCAGGGGAAAATAATAATGCCCCAATTGAACAAGATATACAAAATGTGAGGGCAAAGTAGATAGACTCATAGCTAGAGCAAGAGTGTGACTTTCTGAGGTTTTGGTAAAGTGGTCTTTTCTATAGAGGGCACTCGCTGACTCTGGAATTTGACCACTGGTGTTCCTTACTTTGTGTTAAGACACTGAGGACCAGGAAGCGGTCTTCTCTAAGGTAGTGGCATCCAGACAGGTCTGACACGGCCACTAGAAGAGCCTGGACAGAAATTCAAATAAGCTGCTTCCATCTTGACTCTGCCTCGGCCAGCCCATGAGCGCTAGAGCTTCTCATATCTGTTCCTTCTTCCGCATCTGATTGAGTCCACCCTCAACCCAGTTACAGTTCCCATCCCATTTTTGAGCAAACCATTTGGAAGAGTGCTCTTTCCCACCTCGATCACGCTTCCTGCTCTTGGCATTCGATCCAGCTGCATCGATGTACACCTGCAGTGCTGGTGCTCCAAGTTCTCCTAGGCCAGGCTCTCCTGGCATAACCTACACAAGCTAGTTAGGAGTTAGGCATTTACTCTTTTAACATGAAAAAAGCCTGGGGAAGAATTTCAGTTTTAAGGCGGTACAGAAAAGAGATTTGTTTCTCCTTTCGCCTCTCAGCAACAAGGAAGATGAGAAACAGAAACAGACATGTAGCACTGATGAAACCAGTAGGCCCTTCTCTTCTCAAATCACAATACGTGAAGACAGAAAGTGACTGGAAGATTCTGGCCTGAGCAGAGTAGAGAAAGGTGGAACTTAAGAACCTGCAGAGCATGAGCTCACCGAGAAGCAAACTGATTTTGCAGTGCACAGCCCCCTGAAAAGCTGAGGCTTTGAGGCACTAATTGGAGTGAGACAACTGATGAAAATAGGGAGATTTGTTCAGAATCCATTTAATGAGCATTTGGTCCTCACCCACAAGCCAAACAAAGTGATTAAAAAAAAAAAAAAAGAAAAAACTTCCCTACATATATTTTTTCGGGAAAAAAATTGAACCAGAAAGCTTTTAGGATGTTAGATTCCAGAGTAAAAATACTGAATGATACAAATGTCCTCATCTCAGACTCAAAAATCCCAGCAGCTAGACTTAGATCCTTTAATAATGAGACTGGAAAATTCTTCTTTCCAGACATTAATAGTCCCAGAGAGACGTCCAACAGACACTGACATTTGAGTTTCCGCCACTGAAATAGCCAGCTTAATGCCATATACACTGCAATGGAGCCAAGGGGTGACAAGCCCCTCCCAAGCTCACAGACTGTCCATTAAGCTGGTTAGTGCCTAATTCTTAAATAAGTAAGAGGAAGTAGAACAATGCCAGGAATAAATGAATAGTTCAAAGACAAAAAAGCTAGAAACAACACCCTTAGATAAGAAGAGAAGGTGCATTCAGAAAATAAAAAAAGGTACTAAAGAAAACAAATAACTAGAAAATAAGAATGAACTCTTGGAAATTAAGAATAAGAAACCTGAAATTTTGAAAACTGATAGAAAAGTCTGATGATAAAGTTGAGGAAGTCTCCCAGAAAACAGAACAAAAAGAAAAAAGATGTGGACAATAGAAAAGATAGGAAATTTAGAAGCTTGATCCTGAAGGTCCAATATCCAACTTAATAGGAGTTCCAGAAAGAGAAATTTGGAGAGAAGATTTGAAAAGAAGAAATAAAATTTCCTCTAACTGAAAGTCTCGAGTTCCTCAATGCAGAGGATCCCCCAAGTGTCCAGCACAGTGAATAAAAACTACACCAAGTCATAGTACGTCAATTGCTATAGCCAAAAGCACTATGGGACAGGTCCTCTGAGCAGCTATAGGAAGGAGATTAGATGTACAAGAGATTTACTGGGGTAAATGTCTGTGAAGGATAAAGGGATAGAGAACAAGAGTAGATGGAAACAACCTTCAGATCACAACGCAGGTCTGATACCTGTGAAAGGAGAGGGGAAAGAGAGACTTGAGTAGGAAAAGCTTCAGACCTCAGAACAGTTCTGAAAAGGTATCAGCCAGGCCAAAGAGGAGTCTCTGAGCCACAAACTGTTCATGAGAGGAACAGGTAGGCATAGCCTAGCTCTAGTACCCTCACCTTATTCAGTTATTAGCCGGAAGCTGTCTAAGGGAAGTATGGCCTCTTTGTTCCCATGGTATTGGATCCAGAGGTGTGGCAGCTGGGCTATCAGTCAACTATGATATACATGGCAGATTATCTTTAAGGGACATCTAAGCAGTTCACGTCTATGACTACTACAGTCCATTTCTTGCCCTATACAGATCAAGTTCTCCATGGTTTCTACAGGCCTCTCTTCTGGAGGAGAAACTTAGAAGAGAGAAGTTATGGGAAGAACTGCAGCCCCTGATGCTGCCATTTGTCTTGAGGTCACAAATAGTACTCATTCTCTCCCACCTGCACTATCCGATTTAAATTCCTCTCCCCATCAGCTATCAGTTCTGCAGCTTTTGGTGGCTTACTTGGGGGGGGGTGACCCAAACTTTCATTCTACAGGCATCTTAGTAATCACATTCTTTTCAAGCAGAATGTGCTGCCCATATATGTTCGGAGATTGAGCAAGGGTGGAGAAGAGATGCCCATGAGGATCACTGGGGATCCAAACACGTTTCCTCCTTTCCCCCCAGTGTGTAAAAGCAGCTCCACCTGCCCCTGCGGATCAAAGTCAATTATCTCTGCCTAGACGATGACTCCCTTTTTCACCTGCTGGTCATTGGTTATAAGGCATCCAAAATGCCCTGGTGGCAGCCATAGCATATAGTTCAATGGGACTCTTGCTGTGTCTCCTGTCAAGAGTGCACTACATTTGGGTAGCAGGACCTCAGAGCCCAGAATGGCAGAGACAAGAAACACAAATTTCCCCAGTGGGTCATTGGGATTGATGATACAGGGTACCACTCCTGCTTCCACCACTTGGTTCCCAGACCCACACAGTCTTCCTGTTGAGGATGCATACCACACGGAGGACCTGATTTAATGTATACAGTGCTTCCTGAAGGATAGCACCCTATCCTTTCAAGGTATAATTATCTCCAAGCTGGAGATACAGCTGTGCCTTAGTAACCATTCCAGTACTTTATGAAGCTTGCTCCTTCTAGATGATGCCATATGTGACATGGCCAGTGGATCCCGTGGTCATGAGCTTACTCTCACACCTCCTTTGGTATGAACTGGATCCAGTGGTTGACATTATGTTGTATGTGATTTCATGACTAAGATCTAGCATTCTGTAAGTCCTCAGATAGTGGTGCTTGCTGAAGCTCTGTGAGCAACAATGGCAAACCAATAGCCAGAACAGGTATCTAACCCGATGGGATGAACTGCTGAGCCTTCCAGGACAGAGGGGGGCCAAATGTAGTTGACTTGCTACAACGTAGCCAGTTGGAGATGAAAAAGTTATTTTCCAACTCAACAATTCCTGGACTCCCTCTATTCCATCTACATTTTCCTTGAAAACTGGCTGGTTCACTTATGAACTCATCTTTTTCTTGTAGTCCTATTATCGGCAAATAAATACAACTAGCTCACACTTTCAGCATTTTCTCTGGAGATCTCTCAGCATAAATCCAAATATTTTTAGGTGAATATTCCAATTTTCAAGTTACCAATGATTTATAAAACATTTCATCCCTACATAACACAGGTCTACATTTTCTTTCCAGCCTATTAGGCTTCTTTTGCCCACCATCCAGTCCCCAAACCAATGCCACTTATTTTTTGTTCTCCTTGTGTCTATATCCTACTACTGATACCAATTCCTAATACCAATTAGATACCAATTTCTGACACCAAAAGCTACTGCCACAAAATGTTATATGACAAACATTAAAAAACTCAGTGGCTTAGAATAACAGCAATTTATTATCATTGATCTGTGAGTCAGCTGAGGGTTGGCAGATCTCAGCTAGGCTCAGCTGGGCAGCTCTGATGACTTAGGTTGAACTTGGCCAGGACTGATTGGCTTTGTTCCAGGTATTACTCATTCTTCTCCTAGAACCAGTGGGCTAGTCATCAGCACGTTCTGCTGCTTCCGATGACAAAGCATGGGAGAGCAAGCTCAACCACTTAAGTGCTTTTCAAGCTTCTGCTTGCAACATGTCTGCTAATATCCCATTAGCCAAAGTAAGCCACATGGCCAAGCCTAGAATCAAACAGGAGGGAAACACACTCCACTCACCTAAATGGGAGGGGAAGGGAGAACAGTGAATATTTTTGAGCAATAATCTAATCTAATCACTTATGCTATTGTGGATTTTTAGACCACCTCCAAAGAGGAAAATCTTCAGGTACAAAGGATTGGGAATTCGAATGCCAGAACTTCTCAGAGTAATACCAGAAGCTAGAAGATAATGGAATGCCTTCCAAATTCTGAGTAAAATGATTTTCAACCTACAAGTCTGGATCCATCCAAACTATCAGTCAATTATAAGGCTAGAATAAAGACATTTTGAGACATTCAGAGTCTCAGTTAATCTACCTCGCATACAGCTTTCCTCAGGAAGCTACTGGAGAATAAAATCCACCAAAAAGAGGGACTAAACCAAGAAAGAGGAAGATGAGGAATATAGGAAATAGGAAACCCAACATAGGAGAGAGGTGAAGGAAATGTCCAGCATGATGGCACATGGAAGCTCCATCCTGTTGCACACAGAGCTACAAGAGCAATCTGGGGCGGACGGACAGAGGCCTCCATGTGCAGTGTGTGGAATTTCATTGTGTGAAAAATATATAAAATGCTATTGTGGAGAATGGGAACACTCAAGTATACATAAAACAAAAAACTAAGAAATGAAAAAAATGACATATTATCAACTTTAGGAAAGTAAAACAGATGCATATGGAAAGAAATATAATCATAGTTCACTACGGTTCAGCTGTAAACAATATTTCATATTAATTTAGTCATAAAAATTATACTATAACTATATTGGGAGTATGGGAAGAAGAAAGTAAAATCCTCACCTGCCGTAATAGAAAGTTACCAGATATTATCCAACATTGATAAATCTGGAGAAAGCAATATAATACATATTACTTAGCAGTAGTGAAGAAATATGCTGACTCTGGAAAGTGGAATTAGAAAGTATGAAGCACGAGACATGGAATTGCTATTTTTTTGTTGCAAGTCTTCTATCAGTATTTGACTCTTTTGTAAAAATGTATGCATATATTTTTCTGATAAATTTTTTAAAGGCCTAGGGAAAAGTAATACAATAAGCCCATATAACACTTTGGTGAGAGCAAATTTCATCCAATTTGTCATTTACTGAGTAATCATTTATGCTTGGTTTCAGGCATCAGAATAAAGATTAACACTGCACAGTGTTTAGTGATTACAAAACAGGTTTGCATATATTTAGTCTTGTGACTTAATTCTCACAACTCTATGAGGTTGACACAGAAGTAAATTTACCATGATGCTAATGAATCTTAAGCTTCAAGACCCGTTGATGAATGAACCCCTTCCTAACTCCGGGAAGGGGCCCTAGCAATATATTCACACACACACAAAAGGCCTTTTGTTAAGGCGATGGTTTCTTTATACTCCAACTTCCAAAGCATCATACTTCCCCTTATATGGCCATGGGCATTATTCCTAACTAAATATACATTTTGTACCCACCCAATTTGTATTCATAATTTTGTGTTCTTTTGTTTAAAAAGGGTTCCCCCCAAGAGTATAAACTTCAAGGCCCATAAAACCTGAATTCATCCCTGGATAAGTACTATGTATCCCATTTTACAAATTGATGAATGAGGTTAAGTGGCTTTGCCCAAGTTTGCACATCTAAATTCAGATATTTGAATGTCCAAATCCATTTTCTTTCTACTAGTCCACAATGCGTATCTAGATGGTGAAAGAAAGGTTAAGAGGCATCAGCTCCTTTACTGGGAAAATCAGTCCTGGAACATGGATGGAAACGGGGCAAACCTGAGCCATCGGGATTTATGTGGTGGTGTTCTGGGTAACAGGTGGTAGTGAAAGATACAAAAGGGAAGTTCACTGAAGACAAATCATGATGACACAACATTTTCTCTTCAGCCAGCTCAGCCTAGTGCTTGGAGAGCAATTACACCAAAATGCCACCTGTGAGACACAATCTGCTTGGCGTAGGAAGAGGTGATCTCCTTCTTCCAAATATCTCTTATTTCAACGTGGCCTCTGGGAACAGATCTTGGTATCTCCATAATGTATCTCTACCTGGTGGGAGGAGCCTGAGGCAGGTTGAAATCAGAGGTTAGGAAATCAAAGACGCGCAGAATTGGAAGAGACACTTGGGGGAATTTAGCTCAACTCAATAAGAAGAGGCAGATGGGGCTTCCCTGGTGGCGCAGTGGTTAAGAATCTATCTGCCAATGCAGGGGACATGGGTTCGAGCCCTGGTCCGGGAAGATCCCACATGCCACGGAGCAACTAAGCCCACGTGCCACAACTACTGAAGCCAGCGCGCCTAGAGCCCATGCTCTGCAACAAGAGAAGCCACCGCAATGAGAAGCCTGCGCACCGCAACGAAGAGTAGCCCCCACTCGCCGCAACTAGAGAAAGCCCCTGAGCAGCAATGAAGACCCAACGCAGCCAAAAATAAATAAATAAATTTTTTTTTAAAAAAGAAGAGGCGGAGCATAATGAGAGGCAGCCCATGGGGTGGTTAAGAGTATGACTTTGAGCAAGGTATTTAATCTCTATGCCTCAGTGTCTTCATTTGCAAACTAGTCCAAAATTAGTCCATACTCCCTCATCTACAATTCAGAATCCATAAATCTAAAATTACTTCAAAACCTATTTCATGGGAAGAGCTAACCTGACTCATTTGGCAGCAAAATCTAACCCAATTCATGTAAAGGTATGTATTCCATTTAACGTAAAACTCATATGCCTCACCACAGAAATATTAACGTATTTGACAGTGCCATGGGAGTGTTTTCTAACACGAGGTAGATGTGCCATGCATCTTTCTAAAATCCAAAGAATTTTAAAACACATCTGGTCTTAAGTCTTTAGGATAAAAGCCTGTGGATCTTAAGTGTGTATCTCAGAAGGCTGTTGTGAGGATTAAATTAGTAATACAGGAAAGGTGCTCAGAATAGTACGTGGCACAAAATAAGTGCTCTAGACAGGTTTTCTGTTACTACTGGGAACCCCCTCTATAAGTATATTCCTAAGACATGTTATCTGGCATTTATCTGACTCCTAGGGAGGAGAATACAATTCCTTATGAGACAATCTTGTTTAAGTGCTGGATATTTCTAATCTAATCTAATCTTATAATTTCTAAGATTATAAAGATCTTATAAAGCTGAAATTTGCCTTCTTCTAACTTCCCCCCACTGGTCACAGTTAGCTTTCAATACAGCTTTTGCAGATAGCTATTGCATCTCCCCTGGGTCTTCTTTTCTCCATGGTTAATTATTCTTCATATATTGCTCCCAAACCAGCCTTTTAGCTCTCCCCTTGATACTCTCCAGTTTGCCAATATATCCTTTCAAATGCAGTGCCCCAAATAAAACCCAGAGGTCCATATGGGCTCGGAACAGCATACAATACAGTCCATATTTTTTCTGTGCTCCAGGTTGTGAAAAACAACTGCATCTCAATGTGAAAACAGAAGTGAGATGGGAGGAGATTTGGAAAAACACAATCAAAGTAATCACAGGGTTTCGTTAGAAAAACATACTAAAAAAAAAAAAATTCAATTTCAAAACAATGTTTTCTGATTTCCCTGAACTAAGACAGAAAACAGTGAGCAGCCTAGGCCAATCGAAATGCAAGAGTCAAACACTGTAGAAGATTGGTGATTTACGCCAATTCATTTACTGTGAAATCCTACAGACAGTAATGCTGGAGCCCACGTGAAGGTCACCGACCGTATCCCACAGTCCAAGAAAAACCAATGACATTTCAACAGAAGGAAAAGGAGAACAGAGCTAAATAAAACTCTGACAAGTATCAGCACCAATGCACAGAGAATTACTGAGAAACAGGAGGACACTGCTCCCTCTGGTTGGCACAGCTAGACCCTTCCTCATCTCTGGCCTTGACCACTCTGGTTACAGAGAACCTAAGCAAATAAACCCACTGGAAGGGAAGAGATCCGTTTCCAGGGTAGGCAAGCTGTGATGCGAATAGTGAGAAAAACATTCTTCTCTGGCAGTGGCCATCTTGGCTACCTGCAAAGTAAGCCTAGAATTCTAGATTCCTTTGGAGTCTTGGTAAAGATCCCCTGAGAGCTGGCTGCCAGGTACATGGGGATTCATTATTCTATTCTTTCTATTTTGTGTATGTTAAAAATTTTCCATAATAAAATGCTTTGAAACATCCTCAAACATTTGTAACTTTTTAAAAGAATGGTGACAGTGTAATAATTGAATCTGTTCTCCTTTTCCCTATACTGAAGATATTTTTTAAATCAGAAGGTACCTTCATTAATAAACTGGTCAGGAAAATGTTAGTAATTTTTATGTGAATATATTAGCTCATATAGCAGGTTACATGTCTAATAATTGAACAGGGAAATAATCTATTCAGACAGTTTTTTTTTTGTTTGTTTGTTTAATTTATTTTTGGCTGTGTTGGGTCTTCATTGCTGCGCACAGGCTTTCTCTAGTTGCGGCGAGCGGGGGCTCCTCTTGGTTGCGGTGTGCAGGTTCTCACTTCGGTGGCTTCTCTTGTTGTGCAGCACGGGCTCTAGGCGCGTGGGCTTCAGAAGTTGTGGCTCGTGGGCTCCAGTAGTTGTGGCTCGTGGGCTCAGTAGTTGTGGCTCACAGGCTCTGGAGCACAGGCTCAGTAGTTGTGGCACACGGGCTTAGCTGCTCCGTGGCATGTGGGATCTTCCTGGACCAGGGCTCGAACCCGTGTCCCCTGCATTGGCAGGCAGATTCTTAACCACTGCGCCACCAGGGAAGTCCCTCAGACAGAGTTTTGATACTGAAAACTATCTTCAAAGTTATGTTGGTAAATGAAATAGCCATCAGGTTCATATCTGACTGAAGGCAAGGATGTCAGTAACTTTGGGAATCTCCAGCCTGCTTTCGCCTTTAATCCACTGAGAAATGGATTCGTGATCATGGTCCTCAGACTCAGACCAAACCCACTATCAGAACCACACAGATTAAAGAGTAGTCAGGAAATTGGTAAGGTGAATAGACTTTGACCTAGGTCTGGTCAAATGCATGTAGGAACTGACCTCCAATTTACTTGGGCTCAAGTAAATGCTTGGAATGGGCTGACAATGTTTTGTATACTAATACTTGGCTAGAGGCAGAGCCTCCAGTGTACCAGAGTCCTGAGCACCATTCTCATCCTGGCCCTGCCATTTACCCCAGTCACTGCTATGGGCAACCAGTTCCACACAGGTGTCATCTGACAGCACCTCAGCCCACACCCACACTACGGATCTCTAGATTTTGCTCCAGGGTTTCTCTGACACCAAGATCTGTGATGCCTGTTGAAAGCTTCCTGGCAGTCACACATGCACAATTCAGAGGTGTTCAGCAATTACTACTTTTGAAGCTCCCCTTGGATAGGATGTTGTAGGTAGATAGAAATAAGGACCCCATTGTGGTGGAAGTGCAGATCCAGTAGTAACACAGTTAAGGCTCTCACCTGTGGTGGACTGGGATAAGCTACAGGTAGAAGGAGAAGCTTTGGGTTATGCAGCTGCTGTGCACCTGAACGATATGGAAGCAATGATAATGATAAGAAATGGGGAATTCAATGGCTTTTGCAAACTGCTTTGCAAATCTTGAAAAGAGGAAATTGATGGAGTCAGGTTAACCAAGAATCAACTCAAGCACACTATGAACTCTAGAAGGTCTCCATGGCTATGTTAACACTTTATCTCCTAGAGGTGCAGGGAATATTGTCTTGAATATTAAACCGATAACTGAGTCAGAAGGTGACAAAGTCAAAAGGCGACAGAACACAAAGCCTCAACAGGTCTCCTATTTCAGTTAGGGTCCTTAAAGGAAAAGTTTAAGATCTTAAGAACTGGGATAGGGTAGACAAGTCTGAAAATATTGTCACTAGATATATTTTAATCCTCTAGGAAAGCAGAACCAGCCTTCCCCCCCGGCCCCGCTAGAAGAGAACAGCCTCACCTGGCCAGGACACCCTGCAAAGACCCTACCTGAACCTTGCCTTGCACGATGATGCTTGTCCTCCTCAAGATCCTCTCCCACCTTCACTCTCTGCCTCCAGGATAACTAGAGCCAGGGCTTGGCTCAAGCAGGAGGGGAAATATATCCCAGCTCCAGTCGGAAATAGTTTTACTGAATGAATGGAAGGCCATGGTTAATGCATTCAGCCAGGAACCCGGTTATGCTAGTGGGATTGGGCCTCGAGGATGTCGGACCAGGTAGGGTGAATGGAAAGCAGAGAATTAATTGACATGACAGCGCTCTCCTTTGATTTAAACTGTCCTGGCAAGGAAACTATCCACGGCAAAGATAGCTTCTTGAGGCTTGGACAAAATAAGGGCCTACAATAAATAAAGTTCAGTTGCTGGAACTTTCCTGACATAGCTCTGAGAAAGGAGTGAGAAAGCTCAAGATAAGGAGAAATATTAGAGTAGACTTATTTTTTCTTGATTATTCATTTATGACAGATCGCAGAAAGTGTTCATTAGGAATTAACAGAGGCAAAATGTAATTTAAATTTCTACAAGCATCTAAGTTTTTTTTTAAAGTTTGTAGGGGGCTTCCCTGGTGGCGCAATTGTTGAGAGTCCGCCTGCCGATGCAGGGGACACGGGTTCGTGCCCCGGTCCGGGAAGATCCCACATGCCACGGAGCAGCTGCGCCCGTGAGCCATGGCCGCTGAGCCTGTGCATCCGGAGCCTGTGTCCCGGCAACGGGAGAGGCCACAGCAGTGAGAGGCCCACGTACCGCAAAAAAAAAAAAAAAAAAAAGTTTGTAGGAAATACACATAGATTCCATTTTACATAACTGAATTCCATCAAGCTCTCTGATTTTTGTCATCATCACTGGATGACCTATACTGGCCAATAAGGTATGGTTTATACTTGAACAGTGGTGACAATTTTAAAAAATTTTATCGTGGTAAAATATACATACATACAATTTACCATTTTAACAACTTTTAAGCCTACTACTCAGTGGCATTAAGTACATTCACATTGTTGTGCAACCATCACCACTATCCATCTCCAGAACACTTTCTGTGTTCCTGATTAGACTGGCATTGAGACAAAGATTCAAGAGGATTCCTACAAAGACTTCTTGAGTTCTTTTAGTATAACTCTCTCCTCTCAGGTACTCTGCCTCTAAAATTATAGTTACCTTGGCCTTCTTGAACTACAATCTCTATCTACCCAATTCAGTGAGACTGTCACATTCCATATAGTTTCCTCTGCCTAAAGCACAGCCTTGGAGCTACCTACAAGCCAAAAGCCTATGCAATGGTAGGTCCTGTCCCATTCGTTTCCCTCTTCCCAGGGATCACAATCTTGTTTGACTCTTGTCCAGTGTTTGAAAACAATTATTTCCTATATTTTGCTTCGTTTTCTACTTGCTTAGGTTCAAAAGGTAATTCCAGACTGGATTACTCCCTCATGGCTGGAAGCAGTTATTAGAAAGTGCTTCAAATAACTCAGCTTAAGTGTCAGCTCAGGGAAAACATCCTGCTGTTAGGACACTGTCTTCCAGGATATTGTATATATGTGCTAAAACAAGAGCTGGTATATAGTGCCACGTCCCCTGTGTCTAGCAACACTGGTCCAGGAAACACGAGGCAGAAGTAGCATTGGCCCCCCACTCACCAACACTCTTTATAATCTAGTTAAAATTTGTGTTTCCCATTCCCACAATTACAATTCTGTTGTAGTAATCAATTTCTGTCGAATTAATCATCCTACATTTAGGTAGGAGAATATTTCCCTAGGGGAAATGGTAGGCCTTCTACTGAACTTGAGGCTATGACCTGTTAACTTTGGCCTCCTCAGGGCAGTAGACTAGCAAGCAAAGAAAGGTGTTCTTATACTGGCAAGAATAATTGACTCTGATTACCATGAAGAGCTAAGGCTGCTCTTAAAATAATGTGTGCAGGGAGGAGTATTCTGGAACACAGGAGATTCACTGGGATATCAACTGATGATTGATCAGTGATGATGAAACAGGCAGTTGCAGCAGTCATGGCCTTACAAAGACAACTAAAGGGCCAGAGCCCTCCGAGATGAGGGTCTGAGTCATCCATTCAGGAAAGCAACCAAGATCAGCCAAAGAACCAGCTGAGGGTAAGGGAAATCTAGAGCAGATAGTAGGAAAGGGAGATGACAAATGTTAATTATGGACTAGGGACATATTGTAGCAGCAGGGAATGTAACTTCTTCTACTAACCGTCTTGTATTAAATCTTTGTAGGGTTTGCAGCTGGCCAAAGTTTGAAGATGACTCTGGACAGACTGGATTTAATGCAGAACAGAAAAGTATATAAGGACAAAGGTTGAACCCTGTTGGAAATACGTTGTGGTTTCAAAATAAGTCCACAAATTCTTTGATGCTCCTTCATTCAAAAGGTGACACCTAATTCCCTTCCCCTTAAGTGTGGACTGTACTTAGTGACTCACTTCTAAGAAACAGAATGTGGTGCAAGTGACAGTGTATGACTTCTGAGATGAGGTCCTAAAAGGCCTTGTGACCCCTCTCTCTCTCATCACTCATTAGAGGAAGCCAGTTGCCATATCATAAGGACACTCAAACAGCCCTACGTTGTGGGTGAACTAATGTAGTGATCTTTCAGCCCTAATCAAGCTTTCAGATAAATGTAGCCCTGGCTTGAAATATTGGCTGTAACGTCATGTGAGACCCTGAGCCAGAACCACCAGTTAAGTGGCTCCTGAATTACTGACCCATAGAAACTGTGGGTAATAATTGCTTGTTTGCTGTAAGACACTAAATTTGGGGCTCATTCCTTATGCAGTGACATGTAACTAACTTAATGATTCCTCTACAGCACTTACATGCTCTTGTTTGACTCTTAACTGCAGCATTGCTGGAGGTGACCATTTCTGCATAGGCTTTGACCTGCTGCCCCCAGGTGTAATCTGAAGCACACGACCTCAGCCCATGCTGGGGACCTTTAGCTTCCTACACTGGGAATTCTCTTAGGTGTGGGACACTTGCAAGATGCCTCCTAGCACTCACATAATGAGGAAGAAACCAAAGGATAAATGCTTTCCCTTTCACCACTCAGGTGTTAAGTTCTGAGGTGGCTTTCACAAAGCTTCTGAGAAGGCATTGGTAGGCTTGAGCACCAGCTGCTCAAATGTCTCTAACTTGACAAGGTAGTTTTCTTTTTATCCTACTTTTTATTATGAAAATTTTCAAACATAGAGCAGTTCAAACATAAAGAAGTTCAAAGAATTTTACAGTTAATATCCATATATCCACCACCTAGATTATACAACTAACATTTAACTCTTTCCTTTACTGTATGTCTATTATCTATCTCTCTATCCATCTACTAATATATCTCATTTTTAAATGCATTTCAAAGTAATTTGCAGACAACAGTACAATTCACCTCTAAGCACTTCAGCATGCATATCATTAACGAGAAGTCAATATCTATGATTTTTTTCTTTTAAGGCAAAACTTATATTCAGTGAAATGCAGAAATCTCAAGTGTACCATTCAAAAATAAATGTACCTGTGTGACCCAAATCCTCTGAAGATATGAGCACTCCCTCATGTCCACATTCTATCAATTTCCATTTCCATACACATACAACCACACAGACCACTGTTTTGATTTTTCCTCACCATAGATTAGTTTTGCCTATTCTAGAACCTCATGTAAATGGAACCAGAGAGTACTCTTTTGTGTAAGGCTTCTGTCACCCAGCACGTTTTAATATTTATCCATATTGTTGTATCCACAGCTCTCCTTTTCATTGCCGACCAGGACTCCACTGCATGAACACGCCAGTTTGCTTATCCATCCTTCTGTGAATATGCTGTTCCTAGTATTTGACTATTGTGAATAATGTCGCTGTGAACATTCTTACCCAAATCTGGCTGTGTATAGATATTTTCACTGAGTAAGTATTTAGGAATGGAATTGCTGGGTCATAGCAATGTATGTTTAGTTTTATGAGAAACTGCCAGATTTTTCATAAGTGGCTGTCCCGTTTTATGCTTCTACCAATAATTTATGAGAACTCCAATTATTCCACATTCTCAACAACATTTGCTGCTGCCAGTCTTTGTAATTTAGCCATTTTAGTAGGCATCCAGGAGGTGTCTCATTGTGACTTGAATTTGAATTCCCCTGATAACTAGTGATACTGAGCACTTCTTCATGTGCTTCTTGGTCATTTGTGTATTAATAGGACATTCTTGTATTGGCTTTTCTGCCTTCCTTGTTTCACTCTCCCATTCCTCACTCTTGGTATCTAGTACCATTTCTCAAACTACCTGTCTGTGACCCTTTGTCTTGGCTTTACTTTAGGGATATGCAGGCTAAGACAGCAAAGAAAGCTGGAGAGCTGAGAAGGTACAACTCCATTCCCTCCCCCACTCCTATGAAAAGAGCAAGGGCGATGCTTCTCTCTTCTGGTGACGCCTCACCTCTCCTAGGTTAACAGGTGTGCTTCCATGTGATGTCTGAGGGAGAGGGGGTGGAAAACGCACCTCTGACTGGGAGTATTCTATAAGACCACATGCAGTTAAATTTCTATATCCTTCACAATTAAAGAAATCTTTTGTCTTTTGACTCTCTGTTATCACTGTTAGAATCACTAAGATGGTCATTCACACTAAGTTCAAACACAAAGGACACTGGTCTAAGAAACAGGCAGAGAAATGGCTTAGAAAATACAATTCTTCTTTCATTCATCACCTGAACTTCACGTAAGACCCAGATCAGCTTCCACATGATGGACACCATCCTTCCTCAACACCCAGAGCACTCTGAAGCGCCTCCTGACTCTCCAGCATCCAGGCCCAAGAGAACAAAGCTGAGAGAGAAGTCTCCACGACTCTCCCCTTCCCCCAGCACTACGCTCATATTCTGCGCCAGGATCTGGGTCTTCCTGCCATCACAACAGCAACAAAAAAAACCTTCAAGCTTAACTGAGGATTCTAGACTTAGATACAAAACTACCACCTAGAATAGTGCCTGTACATATGCATCCAATAGTTTTGGTTGAATAAAACAATAAAGGTACAAATGAATGGATGCAGATTTAAATAACAGTTCAGATAGAATGTGGCAAATACACACACACACACACACACACACACACACACACAGGCACAATGAATGATACGAAGTGCAAGTTCCATGGGGAAGTCCAAGGATGGAAGAGGAAAGTACACATCCCTACAGCCCCCCAGCTAGTCTGGGAGTAACCAAACCCGCAGCCTCACTACTTCTGACCTGTCCAGGAGAACTGCACCAGCGCCAGAGGCTCTGAGGAAGCCAAGGAGACACAGGTGACGGTGGACAGAGGTGGTGGCAGCTTGGGGACCAACAGGTGCTCACTGCCCCAGCCTCCAGAGGAGGTGGCTGCACCCTGGGACCCTTCGAGCTGTGACCACACTGCCCAGGTCCAAGTCCATAAGGGTCACAGTCATAAAGCCACCAAAACAGAGCAGGAAGAGGCTTCCCCCTCACAGAGGGCCTGGAAGTAGCCTCTGCCTGGGTGGCAACTGACAGCATCTTGGAAAATGGCTCTCAGGGTGCAAAGCCACGAGGCCCTGCTGTGCAGAAGGCTCTGGAGACCTGTGGTGCACATGGGTCAGGTGGCAGGTAGTGGCAGCAGTGCAGGCTGAGGAAGTGACAACTGGAAAATGTACCATTTTCCCAGTAGCAGTGGAAGGGGAGGTTATGGAAGTGGAGCAGGTGGAGGAGGGAGGAGGAGATGGAGTCAAGAAGCCAGCAGGTGAAGACATGGACATGTCCAAGTAGAGATGAGCTGCACACTGGACTTCAAAGACTTAGTACAGAAAAAAGGAATGTAAAACACCTCAATTTTTATATTGATTGCCTGTTGAAATACTACTTTTGATATATTGTATGAAATAAAATATAATTAAATTTTTTAATATGGAAGAAATCAGTGGGCAGGAATGGGCATGAAAGATTTATGGGAGCTGAACAATCTGAACTGAGCCTTGAAGGGTAAGTAGGATTGAGCTGGTGGAAGAAAAGGGAAACAGCCAATAAGAGAGGCCCCAGACTGTACAGACCTGAATTCTTTCTGATGGCTCTCTTCAGAGCTGAAATTAACCTCATCACAGCATTGAAAAGATCAGGGACACTGGAATCTGAAGATTTAGATTAAAAAACCCCTTTCACTATTGATTAGTGTTGGACAAATCACTTAATAAATCTGAGACTCTAATATGTCATCCGAAAACAGGTATCAGGAAAATTCTATCTCACTCTAGTGATACCTAAATTAGATAGTATGCTAAAGAGCTTTGTTATAAAGCACCTGGAAATATATCATTCTCACTTCTTCTCCAGTATTTCGGTATTAGCACATCTTCTCAACAGTTTATTTCATAAGACTTGTGTTTCTCCTTCAACGCCTATGTGTAGTCAGGGAGGCCTGTGTATTTTAATATATTTTCAAATGCTTCCCTTCTGCATACATATTTCTTCTACAGAAATCAGACCCTTCTAATTGGCTTTGGGGTGTAGAGGGTGGGGGGGGTCTCTGCAGAAGAAAATGGACATTTCCCATCTTCCTGATTTGCCTGCTCAATGAGTAGCTAGCAGCACCATCCACCCAGCTGAGTTACCCTTAGAACAACACTCCCTTACTGGACAAATCTGCGAATAAGCCCTATTTTACCTCTCAAACACCTTTCATTTCTCTTGCTGCCACCCAAGTCTAACTTTTATCTTTGCCCGAACTACTGCAATAACCTCTTAGATGCCATTAAATCCCTGACTTCTGTCCATCTCTCTACAATCCATCCTTTACTCTGCAGCAAAAGTGATTTTCTCAATATTAAGGGAAAAGCATTCAGTCTTGCACCATTCAGTGCAATGTCAGCTGAGTTTGTTCTTGTTGTTGTTGATCCCCTTTTTTAGGTTAAGGGAGCTCTCTTCTGTTCCAAGATGGCTGAGAACTTCTATGATGAATGGGTGTTGAATCCTGTCAAATGCTCTTGATGTGGTAAATTACAGGAACCCTGCCTGAATGGGAGATAGAATTGGAAGAGCCGGGGGAGACGGTATTGTCTGAAATAATTGGATGCGTTATGGCTAGAAGGAGGCCAACTAGAGGCCATCTTGCAGTCCCTGTTGCCTCCACGATTCAAAGGCAACCAGGTACACAGCACGGCCTTTGAAACTACTGATTCTCTCTTAGTCTGTGGGTAACAACTGGGATACATTCTCTAAGAGCACCATCTCAGGATGCCCCTAGAAAGTTTCAGTTGGTATCCATTCCCTCAGCTTGCTGTCCTTCAACAAACGGCAATTGTGACATCTCCAATATGAAATTGGGCGTGCAGATTACCTACTATTCATTGGCAGTCCTTGTAATTAGCTATTGAGCTCAGGTGGCAAATCCCAATGCAAATCTATTCATCAGAGTACAATTAATTAAACTTGACTTTCTCATTAGGCACCTATAGTTTTCCTAACCTTTCATTCAGGCTAAGGATTCCATGTAATGAATGTCACCTTACCATTTGTCGTTATCAGTCATATCATTTTATCTTACAATACTTGATACTACTTAAAATGACATCTCTTGGGCTTCCCTGGTGGCACAGTGGTTGAGAATCCGCCTGCCGATGCAGGGGACACGGGTTCGTGCCCCGGTCCGGGAAGATCCCACATGCCGCGGAGCGGCTGGGCCCGTGAGCCATGGCCGCTGAGCCTGTGCGTCCGGAGCCTGTACTCCGCAACGGGAGAGGCCACAACGGTGAGAGGGCCGCGTACCACAAAAAAAAAAAAAAAAAGACATCTCTTGATTTTGCAGAATGATGAGCTTGAAGGACAAAACACTGGTTATTTAATAATTAAAAGATATTGTGAAACAACAAAGGCAGTAAAATATGTTTAGTAATTCATTTCTATTGTATCAACTTTGAAAACCATTTTCAAATCTTCACTCTCTTGGCCACCCTCCTATATGAACGACGCTCAGTCCTCAGAATGCCTTATATATACTGGCAAACAGTTGATGAGCAGATTCCTGGACCCTGATCTTAGATTCTGATTCTGCAAGACTGGAAGCACTCCCAGTGATCTGGATGTCGGTGATCCATGAGCACCTTTGGAGAGGCTCTGACCTCTGGTATTGGATCTGCCTCTGTCAGGGACGGGACAGTCTCTGCCTCTGCTGTCTGAGTCCACAGAAAATTTCCAGGCAGAGGTGGGTTTCAGCTAAGCATCCAAGAGAAGCCCCAAGGGCAGACATATCATGAGTTAGCCACTACCTGTCTACCCTCTGCAATCTAACTTAATAAAGGCCCCCCAGCCCTGGGAATGAGGTGCAAGGTCACCATCATGATAGGAGTGAGCATCACTGAAATGGCTGAGGACAAGACTCTTCAGTTTGCTTTCAGAAAATGTTTAAATACTTAACTGCCTTGTTGTCCTTCCCTCCCCACTGGTCAAAGTCTCCAGGGCCTCTTCTTTGTCCACTGATACAAAACAACAACAGTAATAATAACGCCTTATATTTTATAACGAGACAAGAGAGTCACTGAATTTCAGAACCAGAAGAAATCACTGAGATTGCTTCATTCAACCCCAGAGAGGTGAAAAGCAGATGACGCGGTGACAGGGCAGAGAGGCCTGACTCTTAGGCCAGGGTTTTCCACTAGAACTTTACAAAATTACCTCATGTCTTCTAATCATTAATCTATCTTGTCTTATCTGTGCCCCTGCCTCAGAGCAAAACTCAAAATGCTCCCCAGAGGACAAATCACAAGCAACCGAAGCACACTGTCTGCTTGGCGGGGCAGCATGTGAGGTGACAACTGCCTGGGGCTGGCCCTGCCCGGGCTCCACCCAGCCGGGGCTGGAGCGGGCACACCCCTCTATAGCACTACACTTCCTGTGCTGAAGAATCACGAACCGAAATGAACAACAGTGACGACCAGAAAAAAAATTGCTGACAATAAAAGTTCTCTTTTATTGAACTTGGTGCATGTAATGTTGCCAGCAAAACAAAAAGTAAAAAATAAAAAGTAAGATAACACAGTACAAACATGCAAACATGATGACTGACTTTTTTCCCCCCACTCCGTTCATGTATTTTTAAAAGGAAAAAAACTTAGACCTACATAGTGGTCCGTCACAAAAACAAATATTACAGTTAAACAACAAGAGCAATTAAGATGAATAAACTTCAATTTTTAAGGATATTACTCAAATCAGAAAAAGTTCATGTATGAATTAAAATTTGCCCCTACCAAACAAAAATATCAATATTACACCTCATGGTTTCAACTGTTTTAAATTTTAAGCATAAGTAAAAACTCTAGTAGTCACATAGACCCCAGAATTGAGGTACGTAAAGTTCTGTTTCTTCATCTTTGCATTCATTGTGCTGTAACTGTTTATTTGGACTCTACTGTGTAAACACAGGAATATGTTCATTCCAGGGGCTGGAGGCACAAACTGTACCTGAGGCAAGCTGGAATGATTTCAATCTGTTACAAATGTATTCTCCAAAGAGTGTATGCAGCCAAGTTACAGTGTGTGCAGAGAGAACAGGAGGGCAACTTATGACTAGGGATTCTCTTCACTTCCACATAAAATGCAACTACTAATGGATAATCAATATAAATGTGTGAATTCTAAGATACATATATATTAATAAAACCCAACAGGAACTCAGCAACTGTTTGGAACTTTAACAAATAATATTTGGGGGACACTGTTTTTTCATTGACATGTTTAGAATTGCCAGAACATGGTAATAATTAAAAGCAGACTAAATTTTAGGGCAACTAAAAAGAACCTACAGCTAACATCATGGCTTCCTGGTGACAGACTGAATACTTCTCCCTAAGATAGCGAACACGCAAGAATGCCCTCTTTCATCACTTCTATGCAGCACTGAACTGGAAGTTCTAACTGCCAAAAAAAAAGGTTCAGAAGAGAAAGAAAAGGCATAAATATTGGACAGGAAAAAAATAAAACTATCTTTTTTTTCACAGATAACATTACTGTGTTAGAAAATCCTAAGGAATCTCCACATACACAGACACACACACAAACACACACACACACACACACACACAGCTACTAAAACTAGTAAATTGAACTTATCAAGGTCATAGGATACAAGGTCAATATACAAACTTGATTATATTTCTATATACCAGCAATGAACATTCGGAAAATGAAATTTAAAATACACTTACATTTATAACACCATCAAAAAACATGATATACTTCAGAGTAAATTTAACAAAGTATGTGCAAAACCTATACACCAAAATTATAAAACATTGCTAAAAAAATTAAGTAAGACCTAAATTAACAGACACATATATCATGTTCATGGATCTGCAGATTCAGTACTATTAAGATGGAAATTCCTGGGGGCTTCCCTGGTGGTGCAGTGGTTAAGAATCCACCTGCCAATGCAGGCGACTCAGGTTCGAGCCCTGGTCCGGGAAGATCCCACAGGCCGTGAAGCAACCAAGCCCGTGTGCCACAACTACTGAGCCCGTGAGCCTAGCATCCATGCTCCACAACAAGAGAAGCCACCACAATGAGAAGCCCGCGCACCGCAATGAAAAGTAGCCCCCACTCACCACAACTAGAGAAAGCCCATGCGCAGCAACAAAGACCCAACGCAACCAAAAATAAATAAATAAAATAAATAAATTTTTAAACAGAAAAAAGATGAAAATTCTCAGGCTTCCCTGGTGGCACAGTGGTTAAGAATCCACCTGCCAATGCAGGGAACAAGGGTTCGAGCCCTGGTCCAGGAAGATCCCACAGGCCGTGAAGCAACTAAGCCCACGTGCCACAACTACTGAGTCTGTGCCCTAGAGCCCACGAGCCACTACTACTGAGCCCATGCACCACAACTACAGAATCCTGCGTGCCCAGAGCCCGTGCTGCACAACAAGAGAAGCCACTGCAGTGAGAAGCCCACGCACCGCAGCTAAAGAAAGCCCGCGATCAGCAACAAAGACCCAAAGCAGGGGCTTCCCTGGTGGCGCAGTGGTTGCGCGTCCGCCTGCCGATGCAGGGGAACCGGGTTCGCGCCCCGGTGTGGGAGGATCCCACGTGCCGCGGAGCGGCTGGGCCCGTGAGCCATGGCCGCTGAGCCTGCGCGTCCGGAGCCTGTGCTCCGCAACGGGAGAGGTCGTGGCAGAGGAAGGCCCGCATACCACAAAAAAAAAAAAAAAAAAAAAAAAAAATTAATTCATAGAATATTGAAAAGAGAAGAAGCATCTCCATTTCTGAAGCTGTTAGTTCTGCCCACCACCAATTTTTTTTTTCTGAGTTTTAATCTTGTGGAAGTGTTAAAAGTGTTAGTAAGAAGTGCAATTATGATGGAAACAAAAGTGAAGCAATTTTACACCATCTCTTTGAACTAACAAACAAATGCATTTTACAAAGACACTTTAAGAAGTAACCTGGGTGGCGGTGGGGGGGGCTTCCCCGGTGGTCCAGCGGCTAAAGACTCCACGCTCCCAATGCAGGGGGCCCGGGTTTGATCCCTGGTCAGGGAGCTAGATCCTGCATGCCACAACTAAAGGAGCTTGCATGCCGCAGCGATCCAAAGCAGACAAAAATAAATAAATAAGTTTATTTAAAAAAAAAAAAAGATGGCAATTCTCTCCCAAATTGATTCATGGATTGAACACAATCTCAATCAAAATTACAGAAGATTTTTTTTTAGAACTTGATGAGCTGATTCTAAACTTTTTGTGGAAATGAAAATGACCTAGAATAACCAAAGCAATTTCAAGACTTTCTATAAAATATAGTAATCAAGACAGTATGATAGTGAAACATGTAGACCAATGGAACAGAGAGTCCAGAAAGAGACCCACAAATGTATAGTTAAGTGATTTTCAGCAAAGGTGCCAAGGCATTTCAATGGGGAAAGGGATGCTGCAAAAATTACAAGTATTGACCCTTACCTCACAGCATACTCAATAATTAACTCAAAATGTGTAACAGACAACATACGAAATTGAAAACTATAAACTCCTAGAAGAAAACCTAAGAGAAAATCTTCGTAACTTTGGTATAGACCAATATTTCTTAGGGCATAAAAACCACAAACAATTAGAGACATAACTGGAAAATGGGGCTTTCTCAAAATTAATACTTTTGTCCATCGAAAAACACTATTAGGAAAATGAAAATAAAGCCACAGAATAGGAGGAAATATTTGCAATATATATACCTCACAAAGGAATTATATGCAGAATATATAAAGAATGAATATAATTCAACTGTGTAGACAGAAACCAACTAAATATAGGCAAAATATTTGAAAAGACACCACAAAAGAAGATATATGAATGACTAATAAGCACATGGAAAGACCTCAACATCATTAACCATTAGGAAAATGCAGATTAAAACCAAAATAAGATATCACTTCACAGCCACTAGAATGACCAAAGTAAAAGAGACAGACAATACCAAGTGTCAGTGACATTGCTGATAGGAGTGTAAAACACCACTGCTACGTTGAAAAACATTTCAGCAGTTTCTCATAAATTTAAACATATGCTTACCATATTGCCCAGTAATTCCACTCCTGGTATTTATCCAAAAGAAATTAAGACATATATCCACACGAAGACGTGTAAACAAATGTTCAGAGCAGCTTTCAAAAATATATACAATACCCCTACACCAGAAACAACCAAATGTCCATCACCAGGGGAATGGATAAACAAACTGTGGTATATCTACATAATGGAATAAAACTCATCAATAAAAAGGAAGAATCCAAGGATACACTGCAACAACATGGATCAATCTCCAAAGCACTATGATGAATGAAAGATGCCTAACACATTTATATGAAATTCTAGAAAATACAAATTTTCTACAGTGACAGAAAGCAGATGAGCAGTTGCCTGGGGGTGAGAAGAAGGGGAGACTAATTGAACAGGATATAAGGGAACATGGGGGCAGGTATGGAAATATGCTGTATGTGGATTAAGGTGGTGCTTACATGGCTGTGTACATTTTTCAAAACCCACCAAACTTTACACTTAAAATGGAAGCATTTTGTTGTATATAAATTCTACTGTAAAACTCATTTTGGGGCTTCCCTGGTGGCACAGTGGTTAAGAATCCGCCTGCCAACGCAGGGGACATGGGTTCGAGCCCTGGTCCAGGAAGATCCCACATGCCGTGAAGCAAGTAAGCCCTTGCGCCACAACTACTGAGCCTGTGCTCTAGAGCCTGCAAGCCACAACTACTGAGCCTGCGTGCCACAACTACTGAAGCCCGTGCGCCTAGAGCTCATGCTGTACAACAAGAGAAGCCACAGCAATGAGAAGCCCGCGCACCGCAACGAAGAGTAGTCCCTGCTCGCAGCAACTAGAGAAAGCCCTCGCACAGCAACGAAGACCCAACGCAGCCAAAAATAAATAAAAATAAATAAATTTCAAAATAAATAAAACTCATTTTAAAAAACAACAGCTGGGACTTCCCTGGCAGTCCAGTAGTTAACACTCGGCGCTTCCACTGCAGGGGGCACAGCTGAAGCCAAGCCCATGAAGTCTAGCCTGTGTTCACATCCACAGCCTCTGCTCGTGAACTCGCTCTGTTCCTGACCACTCTGCCAGCCTCCCCCCAGCACCCTGCCCGAAGCGCACACAGTCAGGGGCAGGCTCAAGGATGGTGTTCAGAACAAATAGGACCTCGGCCCAGAACACACAGTCCTGTTCGCCTCTCTGCTCCAGCTCCATCGAGTGCCCAAAGTTCAGAATCCTATTAAGTCATTTTCTCTGTAATTCAAGTACAGAAGTACTTTTAAGAGACGCATAGCATTCTGGCTATTCCCATGTGCTATAAATATGCGATTTATGGGGAAAATGGGAACTCTGTGTCACATTCAAACTGAGAACTATTTGAAGAAAGGGGGAAATTATCCCATCCTATTGAGTCATGGGGAAAAATAACCACAGTATATCATACTAGTAAATAGGAATGTAAAAATAGCTTCTGTTTGGAAGTGCAGACTGTTAATGTGGCCTTGAGTTTATTTCAAGTATTTTCATTAAGCATTTTTTATTTTTTCAATTTCATCTTTGCAACCTGAAGCTCCCCCCGTATTAAACCAAGGTCAAATAAGTTCAGATGCCAACTTGAAAAACCTTAAGATCAATGTGCTCAACTCCCTAGGAAGAAACCGAAGGCAACTGTTCTTTGAAAACAGGCCACCATGACATATAGGTCATTAGTTACTATAGAAGAGGACCCCTGAGGGTGGGGCCCACGGCTGATTTTCTTCAGCTAGTCCAGAGCAGGAAATACTGTGTGCAGTGGGCTCCTCGTTTCTCTTTGCCCAACACTCCTTTTTTCCAGGAGGCAGGAATTCTCTTCACTGAAAACTGCCCCCCTACTCCAACCTCTGGTCAAGTGAGAGTAGCCAAACCTGGTCTCACCTGACCAAGCAGGTGAGACGGCCAGCCAAGGCTGGGTCTCGTTGAGTCCTTTCCCAAGATCTTTTTAATTAATTTATTTTTTTAAATTTACTTATTTTATTTATTTATTTATTTTTGGTTGTGCTGGGTCTTCGTTGCTGTGCATGGGCTTTCTCTAGTTGCGGTGAGCGGGAGCTACTCTTCGTTGCGGTGCATGGGCTTCTCATTGTGGTGGCTTCTTGTTGCAGAGCACGGGCTCTAGGCGCACGGGCTTCAGTAGTTGTGGCTCACGGGCTCATGGTTGTGACTCGCGGGCTCTAGAGCACAGGCTCAGTAGTTGTGGCACATGGGCTTAGTTGTTCCGCGGCATGTGGGATTTTCCTGGACCAGGGATCGAACCCGTGTCCCTGGCATTGGCAGGCGGATTCTTAGCCACTGTGCCACCAGGGAAGCCCCAGATCTTTTTAATTTAAATGAAAGAAAGAGAGCACGACTGGGAACACGTGAGCCCAGGAGCTGCTAGCACAGTGTCTGGCTGAGCGGGGAAGTCAGTCTGCAAGAAAGAGCCTTTAGGCCTCTAACTCTTTGGTCCGGTTGCTCCTCCAGGCAGCAAGCCGGTACCTTCCAGGGATTTGTTACAAGAGGGATCGCACGTCCTAGACGAGGCACTGTTGGTCTACGGGGGACCTGTAGTCCACTTGGATTCTGCTCAAAGCCACGCTGAAGTCACAAAATCAAAGAATTCCCTGATGCCATTTATAGACAGGTCCTGGGTATCTCATGTAACTCATCTCATTTAATCCTCATAAAAACCCAGTGGAAGAAAATATGACTATTATCCCCATTTTACAGGGTCAAGTTTTTTAGATCTTAGGTAACATGCCCACAGTCAAACCGTCACTTGCCTTTTCCCATTATTCTGAGGACAAAACTAACACTGGTAACATTGGTCGGCATCTGGACCCCTTCCTAACCATTCTCGTGAAGGCACGAACTACAAAAGACAAATCTAGACTAAAAGCCTGCTGCAAACATTCCTGTTTTTTAAAAACAATGGGGCTAGCAAGTGGGAAGCTGAGCCCAGTATCTGAAGCCTGCCCAGGATGCCCATCAAACTGGAGATTTCATTCACACCCAGATATTGATTCTGCACACCCACCCGCACTAGGTGGGGCAGCTGAAGGTAGAATGAGGGGAGAACCTCCGATTTCTACAGTACGTGCCTTTTAAAAAAATATACTTTCTATTGTGGTAAAATATACATAAAATTTACTATTTTAACCCTTTTAAAGTGGACAGGTCACTGGCGGTAAGTACACGCACTGCTGTGCAGCCACCACCATCCAGCTCCAGAATGTTTCATCTTCCCAAACTGGAACTCTGTACCCATGAAACACTAACTCCCCATTCTCCTCCTTCCCCACCACCCCGGCACCCACCCTTCTACTTTCTGTCTTTATGAATCTGACTGCTCTAAATACCTCATATAAGTGGCATAGTACATGTTCTGCATTTTCAATCCCTCCGCGTATACACTGAGACCTACTATTTGCCCAGCACTGTGCTAAGCTGTATGGGGGGAATGTATAAAATATGAGATCTGATTTCTGCCGCTGAGATCATTACAGGTGACCTGTGAAGGCAAGGCTAGCTTCTAGGATCTCTCTCATCTAAATTTTCCCTGTCCTCCAAGTTTGTATCATGCACTTCCACATCGTATAGTCTAAGAAGTCTTCATAAGAGTGGTGGCTTGAGAAATGAGAATGACGTGTGGTTGGGAAGAGAGGGAGGTTCTGAATTAATTAAATCACTCACAAATCCAGGCAGTCTGGATCATCCCAAGCCAACCCAGGAAAAGCCGAAGGGCCACAGCATAATGACCTGGCTTCTCTGAGGACAAGATGCTGAACTCTAGATCTGTGAGTCAGACTTCTGTTTGTATCCACAAACCACACATACAATGGTTTCCTTTTCTCCTATTGCAGAATAAGACACAAAAGAAAATCAAAACCGTTTTGTTGTTGTTGTTATTCTTTTTAATTATCTCAGAGAATAGCCAAACCAGCTCTTTTGTGCAAGTTTGTCTTTTTGCCTTTGGCAGAAGAAGCTAGTAAGAACTTCTGAAACTTGTGTGGAATGTCTGACCACCAGGGTTAGGTCACATCAACCTTGACCACGGCAGGGGACACGGACCCCTGGAGAGATAAGCCTCCAGATGCTCACCCTAACAGTCACACCAGGCCTTCAAACAAGCAGTATAGACACCACCCCTGACGCTCCAGCCCCGCCAGCACTTTGAGCAAGTGTCCAAAGCAGCCGCACTCAGACAAAGCTGTCTGTGCAGGGGCGCCGCCCACCTACCATGGCTCCTCCTGCCGGGTCTGCTTTCCAAGCACAAGCCCCCGCTGGGGACCCTGGTGGGTAAGAACAAGAAGGCCTTCACTGCTGTCACTCATACTGCTTTGCCTTTTCTGTCCCCCTGCCTTCTTCCCTTTAAGATGTGGCAGTTAAAAAAAAATAGTATTCCCTACTTTAACATTCCTTAGCGTGTCCCACAGCATGTAGGTTTGATTCCGACTGTCCATTCAACTGTATGTTAACAGAAATTGCAAATGTGGGGCTAAGTGAAGCAGCCAGAAAGTGCACGGTGGTTCTTTACAAGGCATTTTACAGCCCTGGGAGAAGGAAAATGTGAAATGGCAGCCAGTGGGTCCTACCTGGATACTGCAAGCCACCCACAGTCGGAGGCATGCAGTAGTTTATGGTGAATGGATGTACACAAACCACAACAAAATACAGGATGGTGGATTAATGGATTCTGAAAAGGGGTGGAAATTCTGAGATAAGTCCTTCTATTATTTCTTCCTAATAGTTCTGAGAAATAGAAATCAATTTCTAAGGCCCATCTGAGAATTCCCATAGGAAGAGAGCCATTTTTTTCTGCTACCAGTGTCTCCCTCTCATCCCAGTGACCTGGAAGAGGTCACCGGGGGACCACTACTCTCTAGAGGTGGGTACCACAGGGATGCTGCCCTCTGAGCAGCAACCCAGGCACCTCAAGCACACCAAGGCCAGGAAAAGACAGCAGGGAGACATGGAACCACAAACCACACTGCAGTTACATGTACCAATTCCGTCATCCACCCATTCTCTTGCTTATTATTTTCTGCTACATATTGAATTGGTTGAATCTTAAAAATATCTTGGTTTTGGCCCACAATATTGCAATATTGGTCTACCTGTCTCTAGTCTGTTTTTTTCCTGCACACCCCATAGCCTTCCCTGAAGTGGTATACTTAAAATAGAAATCTTACTGTGTAACTCTCTTGCTTAAAACTAGCTCCAGGATAAACCCCAAGCTTAGCTCACTATGTTTCAAACAAAAAGAGACTTGCACTTATATATAATTGTAGTGAAAATGTCAAGTTTCAAAGGTAAGTTTAAAAAACTTCCTAAGTCTCCAAGCCAAAAGCCAACCAACGAAATAAACAAAGTCTATAGTAACACATTAAATGACAGAACATGATAAAGTTACAAAAATGAAGAAGTTGGGTCTGAAAAAGCCTAAAGGTGAGGATTGAAAACAGTTCATCACGTGGGGATAACTTTTGTTACAATCATGACTATAAATATAAAATGAAGACATTATTTGAAAGGCACACAATTATTTAGAGTTAAAAAAAAAATAAAGCTTCTTTATTTTGGTGTGCATTACTCTCCCTGCTCCCCCATCCTACCTCCTGTGATTACCTCTCAAGCTACTTGCGTCATAGTTTTTGTCTTAGTTATTGCATTTAAGGGAACACAAGCTAAAAACCAGAGTGGTGCTAGAAAGCAGAAGCTTAAAACCTGTGAACCTCCAAACCTCAGGATGCGACTCTGGAACTGGATTATTTACCCATCAGATGATAACAAGGCTCTCATTTCTAGTGGTAGGTGGAGCAATGAGAACGCTTGGTGTGCTGTGGCATTAGGATTAGGATTCTCACCTGTGATAGATTAAGATGAGGAACAGATGAAAGGGAAAATGGTTTATTCAGTAGCTTTGGCTGACCCTGTAAAATATACACACCCAGAAGCAGCTAGCCTGACAGACCATTAGAATAGCCTATTAAAGTTTCAGCTAAGGTGCCATTTGTATCTTATAGGGATGATGCTGTCGTCCAGGGTAAATTGTATACATTAAATAAATGATTTAATGGGTCTATGTCCCCAGTAGCTAGAATACATGGGTCCTCAACACCATATAAGCTTTCTGGGGACTTCCCTGGTGGTGCAGTGGTTAAGATTCCGTACTCCCAATGCAGGGGGCCCCGGTTCAATCCCTGGTCAGGGAACTAGATCCCACATGCTGCAACTAAGAGTTCGTATGCCACAACTAAGGAGCCAGCAAGCCACAACAAGGACCCGGCACAACCAAAAAATATAAGAAACAAACAACAACAACAACAACAACAAAACACTATATAAGCTTTCAAGCACCACAAAACCTGGATCCATACTGTGTCTACCAATATCAGCATTAAAAGTAGCTACCTCATGCCCTTCTTTTCCTAATCCTCAGCTCCTCAAACTACCTTCTAATTTTTCTCTAAGTCAGCTAAGCTGCAGGCAGCTGCTAATCACGGCTCTCATCCTCACCAAAAGAGTAATTCTGAGGCTCTGACAAAGCCCATACAGCAAAAACACTTTTCCAGCCAGTCTTCCCCACCCTCACTCCCCATTCCTGCAACTCTGCCTGATTTTGGGGGGCAAACTTTTCTTCCTCCTTCCCTTTCTCTCTTTTCCCTTTTCTTACCTCCTTCCCCACTTCCTTTCTGCCTTCTTTCCTTCAGACACTGCCAAAGATGCATGTAATTAAGGAAAAACTAAGTAACTCAGGGAATTGGGACAAAAGGAAAATAAAGGTAGGAAAATAAAAGGTTAGCACATAGAAAAGTTTACCATATGGAACTGGTAGGTGAGTGTTATGAGTTGAATTGTGTCCCACCTGCAAAAAAAAATATGTTAAAGTCCTAACCCAGGGTGCATCTGAATGTGACCTTATTTGGAAATAGGGTTTTTGCAGATATAATCAAGTTAAGTTGAGGTCATTAGGATAGAGCTTAATCCAACCTCCATCCTGCTGTCCTTGTAAGGGGAAGATTGGACACACACACACACAAGGAGAATGCCACAACAAAGGCAGAGATTGCAGTGATGAAACTGTAAACTAAGGATTACTGGCCACCACTAGAAGGTAGGGAAAGGCAAGGAAGGAATCTCCCCTACAGGTTTCAGAGGGAGATGGCCCAGCTAGCACCATGATTTCAGACTTCTAACCTCTGGAACTGTAAGAGAATAAATTTCTCTTGTTTTAAGCCACTTAGTTTGTGGTACCCTGTTACAGCAGCCCTAGGAAACTAATAGCACAGGCATCCCATATTTGACTCAGGCTCCTAGCAGCTGAAATAAGCAAACAGTCCAATAAATGAACCACAGTGCCCACAGGATTCAAAGGTTCCATTTGTTCATGGGATGCAAAGCTTTCCATGACATGAGAGATCAGAGAATGGTCTCCTCTCTGGGTCCTACAGAAGAAACACTGTGGGATACAGTAGACAACTGTAGTCGATGACATTATGATACTGATCGTGATAATGAATTTTATGTAGCTATGTCCTACAAACTACCTCACTGAAGGCAGATGGCATGACCCCAATGGAAAGTTCATTAAAAGCACATATAGGGGGCTTCCCTGGTGGCGCGGTGGTTGAGAGTCCGCCTGCCGATGCAGGGGACACGGGTTCATGCCCCGGTCCGGGAAGATCCCACATGCCGCGAAGCGGCTGGGCCCGTGAGCCATGGCCACTGAGCCTGTGCGTCCGGAGCCTGTGCTCCACAAAAAAGGGGAAAGGCCACGACAAAAAAAAAAAAAAAAAAAAAAAAAAAAAAAAAAAGCACATATAGGAACCAGAAGTGAAAGAGGAGACATTACTACCAACCTTACAGAAATTAAAAGGAATACTATGCACAACTGTACACCAACATATTAGATAACTTGGATGAAATGGACAAATTCCTAGAAAGATACAAACTACCAAAAGTGCCTCAAGTAGGAACTGAAATCTAAAAGACCTAGAACCAATGAAGAAATCGAATTAATAATCTAAAACACTACCCATAAAGAAAAACTCAGGTCAGATGGCTTCTCTGTTGAATCCCAACAAACATTTAAAGAAGAATTAATACAAATTAGTCACAAAATCTTCCAAAAAATAAAAGAAGAAGGAATATTTCTCAACTCATTTTATAATGCTGTATTACTCTGACACCAAAACCAGACAAAACCATCTAAGAAAAAACTACAGACCAAAAGCACATATAGGAAGGATGTATTGTACCAAAAGAGTGTGGTCCACATACACAGTTCTACAGTTTCATGTCTTTGAGGCAACCTCCCTAAGTAATTTTCTCAAACTGGGTTTTTGATAAGGATTAGAGAGCAGATTTCAAGGTTACAATCTCTGGCAAGAATCTGGAGAGTAAATATTCTGCATTATCAATGAAATGTAAGTCCTTATGCTTTGCCAACTTCCAGGGCAGAAGACAGAAATGAGATCCTCTTATTTATTTATTGTTAACAGCATGATGAAAGTTAAGGGAACTGTTACCACCAAAATAAGAATTAAAGAGTGTTTTTCTTGCTGAAATTTGAACAAAGAGTGTGGGGCAAAGGAGAAGAGTTATTAGATATTTTAGATATATTTTATAATTTGATTCAAAATTTAATTTAAAACTACAAGAAAGATTTCAGATTATAGAAATGTTTAAGCATTGACTTAAACACAGAAAAGACAGGCTCCTTTTCTCTGGACTTTAAAAATAAATCCAAAACACATCTTGTGAGCATAATAAACATAATTCCAGGAGTCCAAATTCTACCCTTTTTTAGGTCTTAGTTAAATGCTGCCACTTTCAAGAAGATGTAGCTGTTCTCCGTTTACTGCGGCACAGGAAGGTTTCCTCTTACATTTTTCACTTTCTTCCTGGAGTTGCATTTGTCTTACTGTCTCACTGGAGTGTAATCTTCTTGAGGGCAGGAAGGGTGTCTTGAATTAAGACTCTTACTCAGGTATAGGATAGTGCTTTGGGTACAAATAGCACTAACTAGAACTAACAAAAATACCATGTGTCTCATTACACGGTCAGTTTAAGGCTAAATGGATTTTTAAGGTACTCAAAGTGTTAAAGCCTCTTGTTAAGAGGATTGTCAAGTACAATAAACTTTAAAATTTTGTTTTTGAATTAAACCATGAATAAGAGATGGCTTTAATATGATCCATTTATACTACGTACTTTTAATCAGATGTCCTCAGCTATAAGTATGGACATCTTCTGGGAGAAAAGTAGTAACCTAACAGTTAATCTTCACATTACAAAACTATCCCTTTGAAGACACCCAACCAGTTTCTTCTTCTGAAACCATTCTTGGAATGGTAAGGAGAAACCCCATTAATAGACTGTGAAACCCTGGTTTATAGAAAGAATGAGGTTTTCAATAAGAAATTACTTAAACCAAAGTATATAAGGCGGATTGTATTATTCTAACCAGTTATTTACTCAACTTCTTTTAAAAGGATTATACAATCTCTGCCCATTAGCATGTGACTGGCAAGGCTTCCTTATAAGAGGAATATACTTTCTGGCCCCACTGATAGGCCCTGTAATGTTACTTGCTTTGGTCAATAGAATGTGAGCAAAACTGAGGTGAGCAGAACTGAAGCATGCAGAATGTGAGCTGTTTGCAGTTTTAAGAGCAGCATGTGCCAGTGGTTTATAAGAGCTGATTATTACATTTCCAGAAACTCGGCAACCCCCTTGTTAAACTGTTTGTAGCCTGAAATCCGCCATGGTGGGAGTATTCACATCATGGAAATAGCAAGCACTACAAATCAGTACTCCTCCTCCCTCAAGGTTGGGTCCAGCACACAGTGAGCATGTCCCCAAAAAGTTGGTCTTTCAACCTGGAGCCTGCAAGCCAGGACACCAGTGGAGTAGAGCCAAAGCTGCCTGCAGCAGATGTAATTTGCTTGAGAAATGAATCTTTGTTTTTGTAAATTACTGAGTTGTAGGGGTTGTTTGTTACCTAAGCATAATCCACCAAAAGCTGACTGATACACCATGCTAGTGTTACTAAGTTTTAGTGAACACCAATGAGCCTTACCTTTATCTGTCCAGACCTTGGTTCAGGGGATTTCTTCTAACGACTTGCGCCATCACACACCTTGAACCTGAAAGGATGAAAATTACACTCAGAGACTCAAGCCCAGGAATCCAGGTCTTGGAAGGTTACTATAAATATATAAAACAGTAATTCCATTTTTAAAAATCACTAAACTACTGCATCATTTTTTTTTAAACCTGGGCAAACACAAATCTGTCGCTCATGGACCTGGACGGTTCGGGAGTGACTCCCCAGCCCTTTCAACACCAGGTCACACGTTTCCATCCCCCCTTTCCACTCCAGGCGCATGAATGGAGCGCTGTGTCTTTAAGGGGGACGCGGCGCTGAGGTTTCCGCACAGGACAAAATGTCTGCGAGGATCCTGGAGGGGATCGGCGATCCCAGACACCCAGCCCACCTCCCGCTTCGGGGGTGATGGGGTGAGTGTGGGCTGCGAGACTCGCAGCGGCGCGTGCCCACGGGAGACCGGGGAGTCCGGGGGGACAGGTGAGGGATCGCGGGAAGCTGCCTGGGGGCGGCGGAGTGAGCTGGGACCAGCCGGGGGCCTGGCGGGGGATCGCAGAGCAGCCAGAGCCCCGCAGACGCAGACGCGCAGGCTTGCTAGTGCACGGGGTACCGGGCGTGCCCTCCGCGGTGGTGGGATTACCGTTATTGTAAAAGATGCATTTGGACACGGGATTCTGCGTAACGCCCGGTTCAGTTTCTTTATGCACCTCATTTTTGCTCCTGCTCTACAGTCTCCCTTCAAAAAAGTTATTCAGGAATATCGAAAGTCATGTGCTCTCCCTTTATTAAAGTTGCCTTATTGCAGTCAGTCCTTTAACTGGGCAAGTGGTTGGTGGCCCCTTCTCTAATTGAGACTTTCTGAATGTTTCCCACTTCGGGGAGAAACCGAATGCAAGCCAGATGCTCAAACAAAGACCCCGATCCCCACCGTGCTCAAACAAAGGAATTTTCTGATCCTTCAGGAACATCCAGGAGCAGTTTGCTATAATCACTTACACTAACCTAATGCCCAAAGTTTACCAAGCAAAGTTAATTTTCCCTCCTTGAAAGAAAAAAAAAAAGGACCTGCTACCATCCGAACTTCTAATTAGCCAAGACTACGAAGATGCGGTGTTTAAGAGAAACTGTTGTAGAAATAGCTTAATAAATTGACATAATTAGGGTAATCATTTTCTGTACTTTTCATTAATGTAATTATTTATATACATTTTTTAGCCAAAAATAGCTTGAGGCAGCTGACAATGTAAAGTATACAACAATGTATGCAAAGACCAAGAGCCAAAACCAGATAATTCTTAATTAAAAAATCTTTGTTACAGAGCTCTTCAAAGTAGGGCAGCTTTAAATCCCACTAATTCATACTAAATAATGCATCTTACAAGATGAAAATGGATCAACACCCTTCTTTTTAGGAGCACATGTATTAAATAAAATAATGTAGGCCTGAAATAAAGGTCCACTTAGGGAAGAAGCTTCACCATTTTCATTAAAAAAAATACATTAATAGAGAGCGTTTCTCAGCCGTTTAGCTAATGGAAGAAGTATCTAAACTTTTGGCTTATGACATTTAGAGAACATCTCTGATTTACCAGTTAATTAGCTGTGGGTCCAGTACATTTTTTACAGTCCATGTGTAACATTTTTCCAAATTTTTTCACACTTAACCCTTTATTCCCTAACTGAGGTATCCATCCTTTACAGTTTGGAAGCATTTTTACTTCATCTAAGCCTTCAGCCTGGTGACTATAGACTAATTTTTTCTGTCTAGATTTGTTTATAAATAGATTAATATATGGCAGTAAATTAATATTTCAACAGAGATGGACAGGTAACAGATGAACTGTGGTTTCCTTGATACCTCAGTTGTCAAGGCTAATTATTTGTTTTAATTATTATATTCTGCTTTGATTAAAGTTACTGGTGGATAAAAATGTTTTTAGTGTTTTCACATAAGTCTGTGTGGATTTGACATTAGGGTGAATTTCTCACCTAAGATCCAGCCAGGCTCAACCTACACATATTTGTTTATAACTCTGCTAGATTAATCCAACTAAAGGGATTAGACTTGACCATGAAAGGACAAATAGAGCTTTCTGTGATTTTTTGAGAACACTGCCTGGTTCTTTGACCTTTAGCCTGCCTGATATTTTGTATGTGTATAAGCACAAGTGTAAAATAAAAAAATTAACTTTTGTGGGTGGTTTATAGGATGATTCTCAATGTTATAATCATACATTGTATGTATACACCCATATTTACACAAAGTATTCATCCAGGTTCTGATCTCTTCCTTTATTCTCTATATTGGTATTCAGGGAGATCGTATTGAGGAATATGGGTTTTAATCTGATAAGATATTAGAAGAATAAAACTTCTTCAGAGAACATCAAGTGCAGAGGTAATGAATATGAATGTCTTATCTTCCACCAGCTTAGACTTCGTATCATCCCTTCCAGATAATGGATACTGGAATGAAACTCATCATAGAATTCAGAGGCATCATACCATCAATACTACTCTCTCCCCTTCCAAGAAATAACTAAAATCTACTTTTTTTTTCAGCTTTTTCCCCCCTGAAATTGGGGACTCAAAAATTTCCACTGTTAAATTAATTTCATGCTAGCAGTACATTTATTTAGCTTCCAGAAATTTTGTTTAAAATACGAGCTTGGAAGCCTAATTATACAACTAAAGAACTGGAACTTTATTAGAGTCAGCACTAATAGTGATGTGTTTTAGTGAATGTTGTACCCTGAGCAAGGTGGGGAAGGGAAAGAATGCTTAAGCACGGGTATCTGCATGAACCTTTGTGTTAGGGTCCCCAAGCCCACCCTTCCCCACTCTTCATGAGTGAACATTGCTCTGACCTTTACCATGGGTGTCAGCATCTTGAAGCATCTCTCCCCACCAGATGGTAGGCTTCCAGAGGGCAGGGACTATGTGGTGCTCCTCTTGGCATCCTGGACAGCAAGCACGTGCCTGGCCCTGATCAGGTACATAAGGAAAGTTTGAATGAAACAGTGGATGAAGTGAACGGACGTAAATGAAATAATCATTCATTGGCAACTTTCTGGTAGTTTTTAAATTGTTTAAGGAAAATTAAGAGAGCTTTTACTTTTCGTTTTCTTCTTGTTAGCTAACCATACAAGTTAATAGGTGTTCGGTTTGGGGGCAGTACTTGGTAAGGAAGAAATGCATATCACAGGACTCTAGCTAACGAGGCCTCCCTATCATCTTCTACCTGAGTGATGAGCCACCTATTTTGCAGGAAGATCAATTGAGGAAGTGAAAATAAATTTGGTTGGGGGTGGGGAAGTGGATCTAGGATTCTTTTTAATTTGCTTTTTGTATTTAAAAATCCCCAAGATGGGCTTCCCTGGTGGCGCAGTGGTTGAGAGTCCGCCTGCCGATGCAGGGGACACGGGTTCGTGCCCCGCTCCGGGAAGATCCCACATTCCCCAAGATGGGCTTCCCTGGTGGCGCAGTGGTTGAGAGTCCGCCTGCCGATGCAGGGGACACGGGTTCGTGCCCCGATCCGGGAAGATCCCACATGCCGCGGAGTGGCTGGGCCCGTGAGCCATGGCCGCTGAGCCTGCGCGTCTGGAGGCTGTGCTCCACAACGGGAGAGTCCACAACAGTGAGAGGCCTGCGTAACGCAAAAAACAAAAACAAAAATCCCCAAGAGAATTCTTCCAACTTAAACTACTTTCTCTATTGAATAACAGAATATGTTAAAGAGAAAAACAGCACTGCCTTTTAGCCACTAAGATCTTCATGTAGGCATGTTTGAATAGTAAATACTGGGAGCTTCCTCTTGTTCATGCTTTGAATTGATAGAGCACTGGCGAGTCCCAACAGTGACATCTCGTGCGTTATCTGATTTCAGCAACCTATTTATTAGGGGCAGCTAATCTTATCATTTCTCCTGACAGATGGGGAGATAGAGACTACGGTGAGCTGGGGCTAAGAAAGGTAAAGTCGGGCTCATTTCATTTAATGCGGTGTCCCCTGAGTGCCTGCCCTATGCAGGCCCTATGCTGGGGAGATGAGTGAGGTGTGCTGCCCTCCCGTGGCATCCTCCATCTTACGTCGATATAGAATCTCTTTCTGCTCAGGCAGGGCACAGCGAACCACCCACACTGAGCAAGCTCACACATTGGGATCCCTCCAGGGCCAGATGGCAGCACACTATGCCCCATGGGACTGTTCCCTCCAGTCTCCAGAGTTAAGGCTGCCTAGGCCTGCCTGAGCTCACATGCTTAGGATTGTTTTCTAAAATTACTCTTTATTTATGCATAGACCCTGCCATATACATACTCTACCTAAATGTATACACATGATCACGTGCATGCTTTCTCAGCACCCTTTTTCTTTTCCTTTTGTCTTTACCTCTTCCCCTTCTCCTTTCACATCAGCTGCCACCCCCTCAACCCACAGTGTATCTCCTTATTTTTCTTCATATATATAAAAAATCATTAATCTGTATATCCTATAGAGATCTACTTATAATTTAATGAGTAAGATCATATTATACACACTTTTTTGCATCTTGCTTTTCTCCCTAAACAGTTCCTCCAGAAATCCCCGACAGAGCTCCAATCCATCCTTTTTAATGGCAGCATAATATTCCCTTGGGTGACTACACATTATTTACCCAGCCGTTTTCCTGCTGATAGGCATTCTCTTGATTCCAGTTTTTTGCCATTCTAAATAATACTATGATAAACATCCTAATACATGTTACTTTACATATTGGTACTTTTACTTCTACAGAACAGAGTCCCAGGAGTTGGATCCCCAATTATATCTATTTTTAATTAATAGAAATTGCAGACTGCTTTTCCTAAAAGCCTTCACATCTCCACTAGGAATGCATGAGCATACCCTTTTCTCTGCCCCCCTTCCAACTCTGGCTGACAGACCTCTTCATTTTTGTTAGTGTGATGGATCTAACATGAGACCTTATTGTTACTTTAATAGCACTTCCCTGAATATAAGTGGTGTGCATCTCTTCACAAATTTCCTGGCCATCTGATTTTGCTCTTGGGTCATTTGCCTACTCATATTTCTTGCCCATTTTTCAATTGGCTTGTTTGTCTTTTTCTTCTCAGTTTGTAAGAGCTCTTTGTATATTAGGGTCGTGGCTGAAGATTCTAAGACTTCTCTCCCAAGCCAAGCTGACTTCCAAGCCAAGCTTCTCTCCCTCTGCACTGTAGGGATGGTTGAAATGAGCTCAGGGATTGCTCAGCAGACCTAGGAAGGCTCTGCTAGGAATGACTTGTGGCCACAGTTACTGCTGGTCACTCTTTAGAGATGGAGTCTGAACAGAAGACTCTTTTGAGCCAGAATGTAGCTGTGGTCGGAGGGCTGAGAAGGTGAGGCAGTTCTGAACCATGCTGCCTTCCACCGGTTAAGACCTCCGAGAGTGAAGGCTTGCCAGGGCAGAGGAGGTCACTCTGCCGCCCTCAGAGGGGCAGCACTCTGCTGGCCAACACTTGTGGTGCTGCTTGTCCCTGGCTCAGATGAGGGCTCCACTAAGTCTAAAGGATTAAGACATCAAAATCAGTGATCAGTGCTTCTCATCCCTGTTTTCCACCTTAAGTCTTAGAACAGATGCCACTCCTGTATGTGGCACTCCTCTGGGCATCCCAGATTTTGAAGAAACCCAGAGACATCTTGTAGGGAGGTAAAGCATGACAGTAATTGGTCACCTCTGGCACTTGTAGGGGCACATCAGTAATAATTGCTCTCAGACTCTGGCAGAGGTAGGAGAGTCTGCAGCAATACAATTTTCAACCCCCAGCTCAAGAAAGCATATCAGAATGCAAAGCAATAGTCTTAATGTTATACAAAAACTTTAAATCTCTTTTTTTTAAACATCTTTATTGGAGTATAATTGCTTTACAATGGTGTTAAATCTCTTTTAAATTATAAAGTAAATATAGGCACTCATAATACTACTATTCTCTCCACTTTTGTGTATGTCTAGTAATTTTTAAAAAGGGCACACTCTGGAAAGGTAAGATTCTAATTCAGAAAGAATGGAATACTAAAAAAAGAAAAAAGCAATGTAGAAAAAAATGTTAAGTAAAGCTGGATAACAAAAAACATCTCTAAGACTAAAATCTGGTTCTGTTTACTAACTGCAAAAAAGTTATCCTTGAAGGGGGTCTGTAACTCCCCTCCTCATCCCACCACTCTGGCTTTGGGGACTTTAGTGATTTAGTAAATCTCTTGGGGGAAATCTAGCCTTTAATTTCTAAAGACCTTTTATACTAATTATCATGGGTAACCATATTCAACAATGCCTCATATCAGAAGATATGTAAATAGCTATTTCTTTTGTTAGAAGAGGCCTGGTACTTATTATTTCTTTGGATGATTCTGGTAAATTCATTCTTTTTTTTTTTTTTTTAAATTCAAGAGATATGTTAAATGTCCTGCCTGATCTCAGTGGACTTGCTTGGTGGGAAAAAAACAAATGAGGTTTAGAAAAGTGTAATGCATCTGTAACAAGACTATTAGCAACTAAATTAAAAGCTTCACTAAATACTATTATTCAAGCAACATATTTTTCCTGTTTTCATCTTTGTCTTCAGTCATCCCTAGTTGCCTTTAATAAAAGAGATTCTGGAACTTTATCATCTCCACTGCTGCTGGTTCAAAACCTGACAGTAGGAGTGGGCACTGGCTATCTCATTGTCCATTATTCCACCTTGGCCTGAATTTTCCTGATGAAATAAGTTCTCAGGAGAGCTCCAAGTCTGTCATATATTCTCTTATTATTATTTTTAAACTTTCAAAGCAAATTTGTCTAGAATCACGCATTTGACCCTTTGTGAAGTTATTTTTTAAAGAAGAAAATTCACCCTTTCTATCTCCCCCCTCATTTGATAGGTATAACAGTGGGAAATGTTTTCTTAATAGAAAAGACCTGGCAGTGATAGGCACTGTGTTGTATTTGGATCCCTTTAACTACAGGTATTTGTTGGACAAAGCAAACAGCTATTACTTCTATTTTTCTTCTTTAATTAAGAGAATCCACCAAGCTTTTTGTCTTGCAAATATACAGTGCGGGCCATTTAGTTGGGATAAGCAATATAGAAAACTAATTTTATATTTTTTTATGACTGGAGCACCTATGAGAGGGTCGGTGGAATGAACACCAGAGAGACATGGCACCACCCAGGATTTCTAGTATCTACTTTCAGGGCTGTTTAATTGAATTTCTTTTACTCCACTGCCTGTCCTCTGAATTTACTCCTAGCACTACTGATGGTTCTTGAGAACTCAGAAGCCACACTGCAGTGTTTCCACCTGAGAACCTGGGCTGGCTAGAAACCCTGAGGCAATGATAGAGACAGCCCACCGCCTGATTTGAAGGTAAAAGTTTAGAAAACTGCTTTGTATATTTCTGTTTTCTAAATGTGCGTATTTTTAAAACATTTTAATGATTCTTAGCAGTCCATGTTTCTCATAAGCACATCGTTTTAAAATCACAAAAACAAAGATATTTTTACCTTGAAAAAAGTTGTCTCCTTGAAAGCTTTTTGAAAAGCTGCTCAGTCCTAGCACTGTCACCCTTAAAGTCTAAGAAACAAAATTTTCATTCCCGAAACTTTTCTTCCCCACTCCTTTCTTGTGCAACACTGCGAGAAGAATTCAAAAGGGAGCCTTGCTCCTTTTTTTTTTAAAGAGCGTAAAGGAGATTAGTTAAAACTAACATACATACAGCACTTATTTAGCTTATTCTTATGAGAAGCTTGGCTTCCCAATTTTAGTCTTAGTACTTGTTAGCCAGGGAATCCAATGAATTTCGAAGAAAATTCCTGGTTAAGGAAAAAAGGCTAGGCTTTTCTACCTTTCCCCCCCCCACCCCCCACGAGGAATCAACTGTTAATACCTACTGGAAAAGAAACGCAAGCATCTACCCAAACTAACCGCAGGATTTTTATCAGTAGTGAGAGGGAGGCATGGTTTCTTGACAGGCTAACTCTCGTCCTAGAAGTTGTGTGTTGGAGCGTGTGTCCGTGTGCACATATAATTTTGTGGTCGTCTTACCCTGTGTCCCTCGGTGCAGGCGCTGCCTAGAAATGAGGAGCGACGAGCCGGCCGTGACCATGGAAGAGACGGGCGGGCCGGACGCGGCTGCGGGCCGCCTGGGGGCGCCGTACTCCGAGGCCTGGGGGTACTTCCACCTGGCGCCGGCGCGCCCCGGCCACGCGTCGGGCCCCTGGGCCACCTGCCGGCTGTGCGGGGAGCAGGTGGGCCGCGGCCCGGGCTGGCACGCGGGCACCCCGGCGCTGTGGAAGCACTTGAGGAGCGCGCACCGGCGGGAGCTGGCGGAGAGCACCGCCCGCCGCTCGCCGCCCGCCGCCCCCGGTCCCACCGCGGCCGCCGAGGGCGACTGGGCGCGCCTGCTGGAGCAGATGGGCGCGCTGGCCGTGCGCGGCAGCCTGCGGGAGCGCGAGCTGGCGCGGCGCGAGGCGGCCGTGGAGCAGGGCGAGCGCGCCCTGGAGCGCAGGCGGCGGGCGCTGCAGGAGGAGGAGCGCGCGGCTGCCCAGGCGCGCCGGGAGCTGCAGGCCGAGAGGGAGGCGCTGCAGGCGCGGCTGCGGGAAGTGAGCCGCCGGGAAGGCGCCTTGGCCTTGGGCTCGGCCGTGCTGCACGCTCCGCTCAAAGAGGAGCCCGAGGGGGACCCCAGGGACGGCTACGTCATCACTAAGGTCTTCCTGTAGGTTTTAGCCGCTCCCACTCCCCCACCCCCGGCCAGCGCTACTCAAAGAGTGTGGCCCGCGGACCGGCGTCTTCAGCCTCGCCTGGGAGCGAGATCTCAGGCCCGTTGCCGCTCTGCCGAATCGAAATCGCCAAATGTGGGGTCTTGAGAAGCACTTCGGAGGCCAGGCAGAACCAAAAATCACTCCGTGGTCCTCCGGGGTGCCTGGGAGCGCAAGCTCCAGCGGCCTCCAATGCTGGTGGCGTTTAGTGGCATCCGTGCAGGGGGTGGTTTTCCTCTGACTGCCTTTGGAATGAGCTCCAACAGCCCTGTGAACCTAGATCACCTGGGGCCATGGCCATTTTGTGCCTGGTGACTTTGAAAGGACAGGAGCTTCCTTACACACCAAAGACTATCACACCAGGTGCCTGTACACCAGCCAGGGCAACCCAGGGTAGAGGGTGCATGGAAATGATAAAGCATTTTTACCCAAAAAAGAGTTTTCCTCATTTCCTAATGAGTAAATCTTTGATGAGTAGTCTTTGCCCAGCACCAATTTCTGAACGGGAGAGTTTCCAAGACTGCTCATTACCCTGTCATTTCTAGTGCCTTAGGAAGGCAGTCCTGGAGAAGCCCTCTTTTTGCTCCCTTCCCCAGCTTGCCAGGCAGGACCAAGCACCCTATCTTACCTCCGCCCTCTTTTTTCCCGTTTCAGAGCCAGTGGCAGCTGTGCTGTTTCCCCACTTAACTGCCTCACACCTGCCGCCTTACTAGCAAGACATGACCCCATCCCTCCTTGTTGTTAGGAAGGGAGCTTCTGCCCCCGCATCTCCATAGTCCTCACTCCTGGGCCAAGGGGAAGGCACCCTCCCATCTGAGGCCACCTCCACCTCTCATGTTTTCATCCATTCCTCTTCCACCTTTCCTGGGCCCTTCCTCCACTACGTTACCTCTTTTCCTCTGTCTCATTCCCTCCCTTTCTTCAGAGTCTTCCTCTTTAGCAATGCCCCAGTCTTTCTTGGACTGAAAAGACTCCCCCAGCCTGGATGCTCCCAACAGAGCACCCCCTAAGCAAGGACTGTCAAGCAGTCCTTGCTGCTTATATTTCCTCCCCATTCCTTACTCCTTCACTCGTGGTCAGCTTTTCATGCTACACTGGACTCTTAAGAAGCCGCTACAGTCTCACAATGGCTGAATATGATGATTTATTTTCAGCCTTCATTTTGCTTAATCTCTCCCTTCTTGAAATTTTTCCTTTGGTAGATGGAACTTTCTTTTCCTCCAGAGAATTCCTTTTCCTGATGTAGACTGATTTCCAAACAGTTTTTCTTCAGGTCTCTTTTTTCCTCATTTTTCTGAGAATTTGAAAATGTTCAAGCATCCAGAAAAAGTTGAAAAGCTAGTACAATGAATACCCACATATACCCTCCACCTAAACAGTTTTTGGCATTTTTGCCATATTTATTTTTCTTCCCTCCACCCCAAACATGCATGGCATTTCATCCCTAAAGTATTTCAGCATGTTTATCCCAATAGCCTCTAAGATAGAGTCCTTAATTGAAATTCCCTAATTGTCCCAAGAGTGTCTTTTTCTCTTTTCTAGAAAACAGGGCCCAGTTAAGATTCATACATTACTTTTGATTATAACTCTAGTCTCTTTTAGTCTAGAACAGCCCCCTTACTATTTTTTTTCCATGACATTTACTTTTTGAAAGGTCCCGGCCATCTTAATGTATGTCTTATAGACGTCCTGTATTTGGATTTATCTGATTGTTTCCTTAGGCCAATTTATGTACCCAATCTTGGTTCATCTACCCGTAGAGGTACAATAATCACCTCTGTGCCAGCGACTCCTGACTACCTCCAGGCTTGAGTGTTCTTCCGGGTCTGTCCTTCATGGCCAGTCCCCTGCAGCATGTCTCCACCTCTACTTGCATATCTTGCCACAGGAGATGGTAGGGGTAATTCTATTCAACTCTGCTTCTCCACCCCTGACCCAATAACTAATAACTACTGGGCTCTTAAAATGTATCAGGTACATTTACATGTATTATCTCACTTTATTTCCACAGCAGCTCCTTGGGGGGTGGGTATTGATACTATGCCCATTTTACAGCTAAGGAAACTGAGAGAGGGGTTAAGTGGCCTGTACGAGATTACAGCTGGTAAGTAGTTGAGTCGGGTTCCAAATCCAGTCTCTACCTGCAGGTGCCATGCTCCCAGCTGCCGTACTGTCGGCCTTGTTACTCAGTCACCAGAGCTGACACCTGTTTCCTTCCTAACTCCAACTCCAGGTAGTACCATCAGTGACAGTAACATGTACTGAGCACTCACCATGCCAGAGCTGTGCTAAGATGCTTCACAAGAATAACTGCCTCTGCCTACTATGCAGCAACCCCATGATATAATTACTCTTACACCCATTTTGTAGAGGAGAACGGACAGGCTCAGGGGAACTAAGTAATGTAGTGGCAGAGTGGGATTTGAGCACCAGTCTCACTGAATCCTAGGCCCCCGACCTATTGAGTCTATTTCTACAAAGTATCGCAGCTGTCTTCCTTCTGATGCCACCTGCCCAGCTCAGACCCCATTTTTCATTCATCTGGGATTCATCTTCCCATCCTTGTCTTCCCACACTGTCCCCTACTTGGCCAAAGGAACTGTCCTAAGCTGACATTGATTGTATCACATTTCCTGCTCAAAGGACCCCCAAGATCACCCATCATCTACAAGCTCTAGCTTTGTGGCTTGACATTCAAGTCCCCTCTACCCCTGTGCCAGTCTTATATGTCCCTTCCCCTACACATGCTGTATGCTTTGGCCAAATTGGACTCCTTGTTCTTCTGACATGCCCTGGTCTTGGCACCTCTGTGCCTCAGTTTGCCTTTCCTCCACTTAAAAAAGCCCCTTCAATTTCTAAGTATGAAAAATCCCGCCCATTTTCTAAGACCTAGCTCAAATTCAACTGCCTACATGAAGCTTTCCTGGATTCCTCATCATTCAGAGATGATTCTTTACTTCTCTGGACTCTCAGCATTTTGTATCTCAAAACCCTTAGAAAGGCCATCTAGCATGTGGCTCTGTGGGTTCCTGTCTTACCTCCCTTGCCTGAGCCCTTGGGAGTAAGGATGGAGTTCACTCATCCTTCTACTCCCACAGTGACTTGCCTGTAACAGCTGCTCAATAAATATTTGAGGTATTGAACTCAATGTCTTTAAGATTTTCACAAGTCTTCTCAAATTATTAATATAATTATTCATTTATCTTTAATCCTCTAAGTAGAATTCCTAACAGAAAAAAATAGCCTAAAAGGAAGTAGCAGTAAATTTTTAAAAGCTGTTTAGTCAATAAAGATTTAATAAGGGTCAGTTATTGGGCTGTTTGGTTTGAATCCAATCACCTAGTATGTCATTATCAGGAACACTTTTCTTAAAATTATTTTCTTCACTACACAATTAATAAAAATGCAATGCCCCACTCTACGAAGAAAAGTTGAAAAAAAATCCCCCGAAGTCCTGTCACCTTAGACTGCTATTAACATTTTAATGTATTTTATTCTTTTGTCTCTTGCAATTTTTGTATTACTCTAATAATAGTATCTTTCTTTTAAGTATTGAAATTTAACTTCTTCATGTGGATTTATAAGTTGGGCTGTAAGATCTGAATCTGGACTTTTTGGAAGGAAAAAAAAAAACTTCTACAAATGTCACTCTTCAGTTTCACCAATTGTTAGAACCACTAAAATAAGCAAAGACTGACTTTCAGAATCTTAACCGCTCTTTCAGAATAGATGGCTAATGGGAGCCTGTTCAGGGGATGGGGAAAGCAATTAGCCTGACTGATGACTTACCACTGGTTGTGGGAGTTATACACTTTTTACACGTCTGCATTGCTATAACGTTTTTATATCAAGCATAAATTACCTTTATCATTAAAAATAAAGTTACTTACCGCTTGCAAATGGAAAATCCTTACTACCAGCATTCAGCTTCCTTATTTAAGATAAACAAAACTTCCAACACAAGAACTGAGATAATCTGCAATTCCAGAGAAGCCTAGAAGGAAATGCAGCCCTTGTCCAGTCCAACTCCATCATTTGACAGAGGAGAAAAATGAGCCTGAGTGGCTCATCCACTCTTAGTGGCTATGATGGCTCACCTGACTTCAGCCTCCTCATCAGATATTCTGCCTCTGGCCTTGAGGGCTTCTGCTGGCTCTCCTGGCAAAGCACAAGGGCTATCAGGACCAACTAGCTAAGCCAGCATCCTGTCAGCTAAGATCTGGGATCTGAAAGTGCAGAGGTGGGTTCCGGGGATTGCATCAGCCTCTCTGGCTGTGGCACAGTCTGCTCACAATTAGAGTTGTCACTGCTAGTGGGTGATGGTGACATGCCTTGCGTATATTGGCAGAGCTTCCCTGATTTATGTGACTAGGCTTGCTAATAGCACCAGCCAGCACTGCCTTTGAGGACAATGCATGCAGTGGTGAGGTGGATGGCTGGAATTGGGATGCAGAATGCCCTGAACCTGACTCCTGAACTCCTGCCATGATGTAAAGTGATCAATCACTTCTTTAGGTTGAAATTTGTCAGGGAGGAGGGGGTGTGGGCAAAGCAGGGTAATGACAACCAAGGTTGAAAGAGCTAGGGCCCTTTATGCACCTAAGTTTTCATCCTTGGAGGCTGGAGAAGGGAAGGGCTTGGCTTGGTTTGGGCTGAATTTCTACTTTAAACGGCTGTCCATGTCTTAATGTCTTAGAAGGGATTCATAAAAACTGACCTGTTGTTTTGTTTTGCTGCCATGGACTCATTAGGGAATTCTATTTCTAAAGGTTTGATCTTCTTACCTTTCTACAACTTGAATCTGCTCCTTTGTCTGGAAAATGGATGAGGTGATCCTTAAGGTCCCCTTTAGCTCTAACATGCTATGATTACATAAAATACAGTGAAACATCAATCAATCTTTGAGTGAATCAGTTCTGTTTAGATTTTCTTGTTAATTGCAGATTTAGAAGAAAATGTTGAAAGTCACATATGTGCATTTATTATTAAAAATAATAATAGTATATCACTTCTACAGAACTGAGGTACTAACTCTATGGGATTCACTACAACTGAAAATGTGTGCAGTGGTAATGAGCGTGCTCTCCCATACCATACTCTTTTTGTCTTCACAACAACCTGCTGGCAGGACAGGTATAATCATCCATGTTTTACTGTGAGGCTCCATACTTCAACAAGGTGAAATGGCCTGCTAAAGGCCACACAGCTTAATAAGTAGCAGACTGGAGGCTGGACCTCAATCTGTGGTTCCCAGTCAGACTTGGGACCAAAGAGTTGCACCTCCTTCCACAACTCTCTTCTGACTCACCTCTTTACCAGTGCCAGGACCTCTGTATCATGGCCTGAGTGTTTGCTGACACTTGTGTCAACGTTGGCTACTTCCCACCCGCGAGCTCTGGTGCTGAGGGTAAACAAGGCAGCTTTCCCAGAGGAAGCAATGTTGGCTTTTATTAGTTTCCCATTGCTGCTGTAACAAATTACCACAAACTTAGTGGCTAAAGACAACACAGATTTTATTATCTTACAGTTCTGCAGGTCAGAAGCCTTGAAATGCATCTCAAAGTGTTGGCAGGGCTGTGTTCTTTTCTAGAGGCTCTAGGAGAGAATCTGTTTTTTTGCCTTTTCCAGCTTCTAGAGGCTGCCCACATTCCTTGGCTTGTGGCCCTTTCCTCTTCAAGGCCAGCAAGGACCGGTCTTTCTCATGAGGTATCACTCTGCCTCCCTGTCCACATTTAAAGGACCCTCTCCTTAAGTTCAGTTGGTCAGCAGCCTAATCCCATCTGCAACCTTAATTCTCCCCTGCCAGGTAACACTGCGTTTCCAGGGATTAGGGTATAGACATTTGGGGAAGGCGGGGAGGTGGCAGGCATTATCTACCCACCACAGCATTATACTGCCTGACCCAGGTCTGGGGGGTTGGGGGGGTTTAGAAAGGCACGTGCCTGATGGGGACCCCCTATTCCTCAGGAATCAAAACTTTCCTGGGGGTCCTAATCTTTCCCTCTTGTATTAATATTTTACTCAGCCTCTCTGCCCAGTGCAGGGAATCCTCATAGACTTTTCTGAGAAAGATACCTAGAAGGTGACTGAAGAATGCCTCTGGGGGGAAATCAGAGGCCTCCAGAGTTCTGAGAACATTTACAAATTTGTGGCACTGAGTAGGATCTGGCTGACTAGGAAGGCTGGAGGTGTGTGCACAAGGAGCTGATCGAGCCTTTGGAGTCAGATGTGAATTAAACTCTAAGCTTTCAAAAAAAAAAAAAAAGCACTCAAATGTTATGATTAGTGAAAATGTTGAAACATTTAAAAAAAAGTAAAATAACATCTAAGCTCCCAACCACCTATGTTAGCTGTCACCTTGGCAACCAGCTCAATCTCTCTGAAATCCAGTTTCTTCATCAGTAAAATAGAGAGAAGACATACCTTATACAGAGTTGTTATAGTGATTACTATTTAGGCAAATTCTGACATAGTTTAAACTCAATAACCATGACTTCTTTTTTTTACTTATCTGAATGGGAGCTCAAAACCAATCCAAAGGACTTCAGAAAGAGCAAGTTCCCTGGGATGATTCCCGAGAGGAGAGGCACATAAGCCACAAAGGTTTGCCAAGTCATTTTCCTTCATGATGGAACTATTTTTCTATGAAAACATAAATTTCATACCTGATTTGCCAAATAAGCTAATCCAGTCAAACTCAATATGACTTGTGACTACAAAGGAATCTGACCAATCTTACAAGTAAAGATATCAAAACCTACCCATTTAAGCACTTCTGCCTTCAAAGTTGTCACCTTTGAAGACTATACAGTTATTCCAAAAATGCTTCCATGCTTAAAACACTTCCGGAACTCCCCTTTTAGAGTAGCTCTTGGAATTTCTGGCACATTCTTTAAAACACCCTAAAGTTGGTAAATATTCATCTTACCAGGAAAAGTTGATTTTTGAAAAGAGCTGCCAGTTACTCAGAGCCCAGTCTGGTGAATATAACCAGATGAACATTTCTTGTTAATAAGGTGTGATTATAATAAAGCAGTGATAATTCTATGTGTGTGTGATTCATAAATTGGCCTTGAAGGTGTTGTACATTAAGTAAAGGGAGCACAGTCGTAGTAGAGATTAAAGCCCATTTGAGTGGGTTTATGATGTGAATGAATTCAGATAGCCCTGGGAGTCATTACATATTTAAATAGTACTAGATGTTTCTCTTTATGAAAATCTTATGACATTCTCTAAAATCTGATTTCACAGTATTAAAACGAAGGCTTTAAGGAAAAGCAATAAATGCTAATGAAAGCTTTATTATTTCAGTATATATTTTCCTGGGCCTTTGGTCAAGGTAAGTAATGATCAGATGAATGAGCTGGCAGAAGTCTGTTAGTAATTGGAAGCTAAGTAACACACTGTCACATGTTTAAATATATTTAATAATATTCCACCAACTTTTCCCTGTCTTGCTTTCTGGGCAATGAAACGTAGATGAGGAAATTTCTGGGCATTTTAACAGAGATGAGGAAAGCTAGCTTTCTGTTGGAAAAATTTCTGAAAGTCATTCTTACTCAGCAGACACAAAACATTGTTTGCCTCCATCACATTGGCTTCCCCAAGTGTGTCTGTTCCTCATCCTCCAGGCACTTTTTGATTTAAATGTTTTCCATCAACTCCAATTTCTAACAACCTGATAAATGTTGCTTTTTCTTGGTACTTCAGTGCTCTACTGTTCAGACTTAGCACCACAAAACCCCAGTGTCTGAGCAGGCAGACTGACTATTATTTCAGGTAATTAGAGGAGATACATAATCAAATGAGGGGCTGCAGCCTCAGTAAGGTTCTACTGCTGTCTACATATCCAACACCCTTAAAAACATGACTAAAATATTTTGAAGGCAGAGTTTATAAGATTCCCCTAAAAAGGTCTGATTTAGAGACAGATCTGAAAGCATTAAAAACAACAAGAAATTGCTCCTTCCCCTCCACCCCAAGAACTTTGGCTTTTGAAAAAACTTTGAAGTGAACAGAAACCATTTTGGAGTAATACTTTTTTTGAAACTATCAAGACCTTCATGTGACTACTTGGCCTTTGCATTCTACCAAATAGTATCTAAAAATAAATGTAAGCCCCAAGGCTGCAGCAAGTCTTGCCCAATTTGTTTACGGCTGTATCCCAAGTGCCGAGAATAGTGCCTGGCCTATATTAAGGCCACCTGCTGAAGGAATGCATTGCTGCTGAACTTTTACTCTTATATAAAAGTATCTGAAATCTAGTTGTTCGAGTTCACCCTGTAGCTCCCCTGCTCCCACAGGGTACTGAGAGCCAGGGTGACCTGCGAGACCTCCCTATCATTTTCTCCAATGGCTTCATTTCCAAAGTCATGCAAAATCCACCCCTTCTTTGAGGATGACCTCAAAGGGTCACCCATGATACCTTCTACCCTTTCTCACCGTCTATCATCTACTGGTCTCCCGTTCATTCTCCAATATTCATTAAGAAACCCAGCTCCTGATGCAGCCTTGTCCACATATCATCACCTCAGGGAATGAAGACGACCCATCCACTTACTCGCCTCATCCGTCATCCTCCCTGACTTCTACTAATAACCACCATCTCTGCTCCAGGAGTCTACTCCCAACGGCGCCCTTGGGATTTTTTTTTTTAATAAATGTACTTATTTTTGGCTGCGTTGGGTCTTCGTTGCTGTGCACAGGCTTTTCTCTAGTTGCAGCGAGCAAGGGCTACTCTTCATTGTGGTGGCTTCTCTTGTTGCGGAGCACAGGCTCTAGGCACACAGGCTTCAGTAGCTGTGGCGCGTGGGCTCAGTAGTTGTGGCCAACGGGCTTAGTTGCTCTGTGGCATGTGGAATCTTCCTGGACCAGGGCTCGAACCCGTGTCCTCTGCATTGGCAGGCGGATTTTTAACCACTATGCCACCAGGGAAGTCCCGCGCCCTTGGTATTGATAGCACAGCATATAATAACACTAACAGTCACTAGTATTTGAGGGCTTATTATGCACTGGACACTGTGCTCAGTGCCACACAGGCCTTCTCTCATTTAAACTTCCCAACAACCCCATGAAGACATTAAGCTAGAGGTTTAAATAAATTTTTAAACATCACTCAGCTGAGGAGTGGTGAAGCTGTGATTTGAACCCAGGTCAGTCAGACTCTTCAGCCAGTGCTCTTAACCATCCCACTGGGATGAAAAGAATCAAAACTTAAAACCCCAGCTATGCCACTCTGTCACACAGACTTTTTGGCCTTGAGCAAAATAAACACCTAAATCTCAGCTTTCTAATTCATAAAATACTGGCAGAAACAAAGAAGATAATATATGTTAAGTGCTTACTTAGAACAGTACCTAACATACCACAAATGTGTGTTCCATCCATCCTATTAAATGCTTAATGAACACCTCCTAAGCATCCAATCCTGTGGCAGGTACTTAAGACACAGCAGTGACTAAGACCAACAAGTTCTCTGCCTTCACAGGTCTACCCAGACCCTGCTGCATGCTCAATAATAAATATTTGATAGAACAAGTCCTCAAGGAGGTCTGCTAGCCTCCACTCTGCCTCTCTTCAAGCAGCCACAGTTATTTTGCTATTAAGCAATCTAATGAGGGCCCTTCCGGGCTTAAAATCCTTCAGAAATTCCTCATTTGCAAAGAGATAAGAACCAAATTTCTTAACACATTGAAAGCAACTGTACGTAAGTGGCTCAGTTCTCCTCCCTACCCCAACCTCCTCTTCTTTAATCAGTGAAACTCTTTCTTCATTTGAAATCTATTTGGACACACACACACACACACACCCCTGTAGCTCCTAAGGCAATGCCACAGGTTTTGTCAAACAGTTTGAAAACCAAGTTTAGATCAGTCTTTTTCTAACTGTAGGGCACAGCCCATTAGTGAATTATGAAATCACTTTAGTGGCTGGAATCTGATTTGGAAAACAAAAATAAAAGTGCATTACATGAATTAATGGCTAAGTATTGGTATATAAAACCTGTTATATACACACACACACACCCTCACATTCTGAGCTGTGATATAAATTGTATTTCTTAATGTGGATCATGGTCAAAATGCCATTGCTTTACATCCTCTTGTAGCTTCAGTTCCTTCCATTTCCTCAGTCACATAAAACTCCATCCATATCAAGCCACTTGTGGTTCCCCAAACCCATCTTGCTCTTCCTCTTCTATGCGTGTAAGTGTATGGTGCTAGACACCAGGAACGCATTTGCAAGAAAAAACAAAATCTTGCTTACACGGACAAATATACAAATCACACTATTTAGCTGTGAACCCAAATAAGTAGTCTAAATGAAACAAATCTGGATTTTCAAGAACATGTACCAAAGACAATTAGGGAGACAAGGGAGCCATCCCTGAAGAAGAATCAATTAGCAGAGATCTAAAGAATATGTTAGAGTTAACTAGGTAAAAGGGTAGAGGAAGAGCATTCCAGACGTAACAAAATATAGGCAGCCCTGGGATGAGAGAGGATATGGCATGTCTGAGGAACTGAAAAAAAGGCCAGAGTGCTGGAGCCCAGAGAACGAGTGGGAGGGCAATACGAGACAGGACGGGAAAGGTTGGCAGTGGTTAGACCAGGAGGGGACTTATGGGCTAGGATTTTGTTTTCTGTCCTCAGAGTAATGGAAAGCCATGAGGACGATTTAAACAGGAGATGATGAAATAGGAGTTTTGAAGACACTATGTCTGCAGTGTGGAGGATGGACTAGAGGGAAGGAGTGACTGCAGGGAGACCAGTTAGGAAGCCAGTAGAATAATCCAGGTGAGTAGTGACAGTGAATTGATTCACTATACTGGAAGTCAGGGGAAGAGGAGAGAGGGTGTGGTAGTGAAATAGAGACCAACTCCTAGGTTTTGGCTTGCATAACTGGGCAGATGGTGCTGCTAGCTGAGAGTAAACTGGAAGAGACAGGGTTTGGAGAAGACTCTGGGTTCAGTCTTAGATAAGCTACATTTAAGGTGACTTTGAGTTGGATATGTGTCCTGCTAAGACAACCTGGAAGCCATGGGAGTATACCTGGTAAATGAAATTGGGCATATGAGTGTGAGGAAAATACCTGGGCTTGAGCCCTGAATGCCTCTCCACTCTTCCTGGTGTTGTATTTCTACTTATTAAAAATGTCTATGAATACACATAGTTAACTACACAGTTTTACTGCTTTAAAGTTCAAATATAGAAATAATAAAAAGCAAAAATCTGCTCACTTCTTGGGTAATGTTAACACTTTGATACGTACCCTCATACAGTTTTTAAATGGGATGATGCTTTCATACTTTTCTATAGTATGCTGCTTTTTTAAAAATAAATATTTTATTTATTTATTTTTGGCTGCGTTGGGTCTTCGTTGCACACGGGCTTTCTCTAGTTGCGGCGAGCGGGGGCTACTCTTCATTGCGGTGCGCGGACTTCTCATTCAGTGGCTTCTCTTGTTGCGCAGCACGGGCTCTAGGCACGCGGGCTTCAGTAGATGTGGCACGCAGGCTCAGTAATTGTGGCACACGGACTTAGTTGCTCTGCAGCATGTGGGATCTTCCCAGACCAGGGCTTGAACCCGTGACCCCTGCATTGGCAGGCAGATTCTTAACTACTGCACCACCAGGGAAGCCCCAATATGCTTTTTAAAATCAGCAATGTATAGTTGCGGCGAGCGGGGGCTACTCTTCGTTGCGGTGCGCGGACTTCTCATTCAGTGGCTTCTCTTGTTGTGCAGCACGGGCTCTAGGCACGCAGGCTTCAGTAGATGTGGCACGCAGGCTCAGTAATTGTGGCACACGGACTTAGTTGCTCTGCAGCATGTGGGATCTTCCCAGACCAGGGCTTGAACCCGTGACCCCTGCATTGGCAGGCAGATTCTTAACTACTGCACCACCAGGGAAGCCCCAATATGCTTTTTAAAATCAGCAATGTAATAAGAACATTCTTCTCTATCATGGTATAGACAGTTCTATCTTACTCATCTGAATGGCTACAAAGTATTACATAGTAGGCCTGCATCACAATTTAACCAACACCCCAAGTCACCACTAATGGATAGCTGGGTTATCTGGCAGACAGTTACCTGCCCATTCAGTAGCCATTGTCCCCCTCTGCCTTGCTCATTGAACCTGATTTTGTTCCAACAAGCAACATGTTCTGCCCTAGGTGATAGTTCATGATTCGCTTAAGGCAAGTGAGACCATCCTGTTGGCCTACCTTTTCAACTTCCCTTGCAGCTATGGGCAGTAATGTTATCAGGCTCTGGCTAATAACCCTAAGCAGAAGTCTGTTGTGAGAGTTTCTGAGTAAGCTTTTGATTTCCTGATAAAAGAGAACTAACAGGAATACTGACTGCTCCTTCCCCTTTCTTCTGTTTTGGACATGACTATGATGACTGGAGTTCCAAAAGTCATTTTGCAACTACAATGCCATAAGCCAGCACCAAGAAGAGTAAAGCAGAAAGGCAAAGAGAAAGCCTGGGCCCTGATACACAGACACACAGGTAAACACTGACTCATTTTAAAGAATCCAAATGTATTTCCACTTTAAAGCCTGAAAAAGTAAAATGAATGTTTCAGATCAAAGATTCAAGGCAGAGATATAAGTGATGCCCTATAAAAATAAGAAGCACACTTAGAACAACACAATGGGGAAATGCTTTCAGCTGTTCCTGAGAACACCTTTAGATGCTAGGTCTAGAAACGCCTTTCTGGCTCCCTGCCAAGCACATCCCCCTGTCCTGCAACTCATTAGGAAGGCCTTTGTATACAATCTCTCCTTGTTGGAAATTTCTATTTCTTTTGCCTGCCCTTTGAAAATGTGCCAAATTAAGAAATAATCTTTTACATGAAAAGTTGGAAGGTGTTTGAATTCGATGAACCGTAACTTTTCATAAGTTCACAACTAGAGTAAGTGAAACATCAGAAGTAAAAACTTTTTAAAACAGAAAGGAAAAAGTGCTTCCTGGCTATTTAATTCTAGAAAACAATTTCTGTTATTTTACTGTAATGGTGATGGTTTCTTCTGTTCTCAATTTTGCCAGCTTCTAATGTTCTGGCAAAATATGTTAGATTTCTCAAAATTCAGCAACTTGTAGCTCCACTTAAAATAAATACTTAGGGCTTCTCTGGTGGTGCAGTGGTTGAGAGTCCGCCTGCCGACGCAGGGGACACGGGTTCGTGCCCCGGTCCGGGAGGATCCCACATGCTGCAGAGCGGCTGGGCCGCTGAGCCTGCGCGTCCAGAGCCTGTGCTCCACAACGGGAGAGGCCACAACAATGACAGGCCCGCGTAACGCAAAAAAAAAAAAAAAACCACTTAAAGGCTATAAGTTAATAAATTTATACTGTATGAATAAACTATAGTTTTAAATATTAGACGCAAAACAACTTTATGCGTAACTCAAATTGTACATAATCCATATTTATGCTTCTAAACAAACAGAAGCTCACATTTGTACTACTTTTACAGTTTACAAAGTGCTTTTACATACATTTTCCCATTTTCTATTCAAGACAAACATGTGAGTTAAATATTCTCATTTCACAGGTAGAAATAGAACCAGACATTATTCAGTGCTTTAACCAGTATATAGTATAGCCCTGAGACTTTAGATCTGCAAAGGGTTTTAATAAAGCAAATATCACATATATTTCCATTTTTATCACCATTTTCAAGTTTCCATTTTCTTAACAAAAGAAAACAATGAAAAAGTTTTCCACAATCTAATAATAAAAATGGGAAATATTACATAGACAGTTGTATACCAACCCAATGAGTGAGATCTACCAGAAGCAAGTTTACTCTGAGGGTCCTATATTGTTACCTGTATGTAGGGCACGGGCACCAGAACCACATTTAGATGAGTAATTTTTCTACTTTAGAGAAAATAATGCAGGACACTCCTAGTGCCTCCAAGTCTAATGTACATATATGTGTGTTAGGGTATGTAGGTGGCCAAAAAGGATACAGAAAAATACTTAATCTAGATTTTTAGAGTTATAGGACCTCTGTTTTTCCCATCTTAGGCCTTTAATAACTTGACAATTGTTTGGTCATATGTCTCATATCTTTAGTAATAAATTTATTTTTATTTCCACACCCCCCTTTCTTCCTAAGTACCCTGTACATTAAGACTAGAAATTCCAACAGGTAGCCTTTCTTTCTGAATTATCTTCCCTACTGCATACTTTTTTCCAGAATTTTCCTTTCCTATTTCTATATCTTGAAGACATTTCTTTATAGTAGATGAAGGAGCTATACAGTTTATATTCATTATAGAAAAGATCAGTTCCAGCATTGATTTCCCGGCAAAAAGCTGAGAGAAAAGTTGAACAGAAAGGAAAAGAACAGTGTTAACTGGCAGAGCGGTGACACCTGCACTCAGAAAGCTGCACTGCAGTCTCCGAAAATCTGAGGTTATCCTTTCATTATTGTGCTGCCAATTTACAGAGGAAAATTCTGGCTGGTCATGAGTTCAAAGCAGACCAGTATGTTTAAATTATTGGTTCAATGAATCATTCTTTTTGATGTTATAATGTTTTTTATTGCATTTGAAGACATTTTCAATAAGTATCTTGAGTTTGAGGCCTTGACTAGGTAACCCTTTTGCAGTAGAAATCAGATTTTTCTGGCACAACTCCATTGCCAGCAATGGGATTTATCAAAACTACAAACGCCAGCACACTGAATATTTCAATACTGTACTCAATTGTTCATATCTAAATATTTCAGCTATGAAACAAACCAAAGGTAAATGCTTAATATATAGTACAAATCAACAGATTCTTCACAGAAGAAAACAATGAGACTGATTTTCTACAACATGTCAGCTGTTCATTAGTTCTTCAATAATATTACTTGGGTTATTTCAAATATAGTAACATTTATACACCACTACCCACGTTTTCTCAACATTTTCTACCTAGGTCCTAAAGGGCATAAACAAGGATGTATATAGTCAGAATTGTTTTTATAAACTTTCGATGGCATCATACAATAATGAATATAAGGAGACAAGGACAAATATACATTTAAGTTAGTGGTTACATGAATTTTGCTTATATGGCTAGTTGCTTATATGGGTCTTGCAAATGACAAAATAAAGTAACAAAGCTTGATAAGCTCATCTGTGCCCTGTGAACTTTAGTCCACTAACAGCATAACTTGATTCAGTCACTATTTATTAGTTTTTAAAAATGTTTTTTAAAAACTGCAAACCACACTTTATTACACATTTCTGAATCAAGAGGGGGTAAATTGTGACACGGTTCCCTCATGCCACTGACTCTTTTGGAGAGAAAATTTCTGCAATTAAACAAGAGTTTCCAAATTCTATAAAAAAGCTTTTGTGTTCTGTGACTGACCTTCACTCTACAGTCCCTTTGACCCAAGGCACAGTTCCTGGTGCATCTTTTTGAGATTTAGTTTCGGGGAAGTTTTCAGCAAACCTCTCTCGTGCTTTCTCCCAGTTCTTTTTGCTCTTGTTTTGGAGAAGGTGAACATCTTCAATTGAAGATGGCTTGCCTGTCCCCAAGCCTGCATGTGTTCGCCGAAGTTGAAGCTGGATCTGTTACCAAAAGTTAAGAAAAGAACTTACTGTAGTATCTAAACACACTGAAATCTGCTGTATCTATTTTGGTACTTTAACTATAATTCTTTGAATTAGAAAAGATTGATGCATAAGAAAAAACTGTCAAATGCATCAAATACATACAGGAATAAATACATGATTATACATGGAACTTAAACTCATTTTTCTACATTGTCTTGCTTGTCAATAAGTACAGTTGACTCTATAGAAAACAGAATCCTCCTTACATAGCAATCACCAAATTTCACCGAGATGCTGAACAATCAATCTGTCATCTACTCTAACGAGAAGTAAAAGCAATGGATGTATTTAAACCTACAGTCCAAGCCTCACCTAAGTAAGTGAACAGGTAAGTTAAACATTAAGAGTCATAAAAAGAGAACTTGTTATTTTCATAAAAGGAGGGGAGGACTTCGCATTATACTGAGAACCATTATAAGCCACCAGTTACTGAGTGCCTAATATATGTCAGGCACCACCCTAGGGGCTTTATATTCAGACATCCCTGAAAGAGTTCTCATTATCCCCATTTTTACATATGAAAACTGAAATCCAAACTTGCCCTAAGTCGCACAGCTACTGATAGAACACATATTCTAACCTGACTACTAAACCCATGTTCATCCCACTGTACCTCAATGAAATGAGAAAATTTACATTAAACTCACACTGATGCACCCATTATTTCTTTAGGTACTAAGTAATTATCAAGAAAGTTCTTTGATCATATTACTACTTTGTAAGGTTTTTGTGAAAGAGAATCTGAACCTCCGATGAACCATGGGACTATAGAATTAAACCACTGTATTGTTTTCCAGACATGATTCTCTCTATTGCTTGTTACATGCTCTGAATCTTGAACCTAAAACAGATTCTCCAGCTAGTACAGAGTCTGCCTGCTGATAAAGTAACACTGTGATTGCTCTTGCATGTTAGGACAAGGCACAGTAAAGAAGTCATGAAAAATAACTAAAAGACACAGAAGAACTTCTGGCTCAGGAAATAACATTCACTATCCTAGTCTGATGAAGGAAAAAACTCTTAAGAGCCCTCCTAAGAACTTTAAAAACAAAACAAAACAAATCATAAACACATATTTGGTAACTGTGATTGCCACAGAGGTAGTAATTATGTCTCTTTCTGCTTGCTACAATACTCTTAGCACTTAAGGCAACACCTGGCATATAGTAAGTACAGTAAATATATCCGTTACAAGAATAAAGAATGAAAGAAATCTCGAGTCTTACCGGAGTTTTCATTCCTCCACCGTCCTTCCCTAGGCCCTCTCCTTTTTTCCAACCCATCTTTTCCAACATCTTCCGACCTTTATTGCTATCAGTAATTTCACTTTAGAGAAAAGTAGGATGAGAGTTGATTTCTAAAAGACCATTTAAGTCACATTTATAATAAATTCATGAATTAAAAATAACTGGTACAACTACTTTAGAAAACTATTTGGCATTACCTAATAAAGTTGAAGATACACAAATTCTACTCCTACATATACTACTTAACAGAAAAGGGAATGTTTTGCAGCCAAATCTAACAATAACCACAAATTAGAAACAATCCAGATGTCCATCAGTGGTAAAGTGGATAAACTGTGGCATATTCATACAAGAGAATATTATATGGCAATAAAAATAAAATGTACCTAACATAACAAAGCAATGCTGGACAAAAAGAATATAGACACAAAATAAATACTAAATTATCCCATTTATTTAAAGTTAAAAAATAAGTGAAATTAATCTGATGCTGGTGAAGTCAGCAGAATAGTTACCTTTGGGGAGGAGAGAGGAATAGTGATTAAGAGGGGACACTAGGAGGGTAGGTTTCTGGGGTTACTGATAATTTTCTATTTCTTGACCAAGAGTGTATTCTGCAATGTGTTAATCTTATGATGTATCACTGATATTGATACTTACATTTGTGAATTTAACATCAACAAAAAAAGTTAAAACGAAACTAAACCTCTCATTAACTATTTGCATTCTGTTTTATGATTTTATGGTCTGCTAATTTAAGGGCATTTTAATTTTATGTTCTATCACATTGTCTTTTCAGTTCTACAAAATATGTAAATTAGCTCTTCAATAACGATAACCCAAGCAATGTCAGACCATTGGATTTCACTTTTCATTTCTGTCTTCTAATTTAACTGCAATGCAATCTTCATATTCTCCAGCAATTATTTCAAAAATATTAAACCTTAAAATATATTTGTCATGTTGCTTAGCATATCTAATTTAAAATGCTATATTTCATAAAATGTGACTCCATAAATTCTAAGATGCACTGTTAGTCTATGTACCATTAAGAAAAAACTGCTATCACATGTAACTGTAAAATTCTATCCAAGTAGTATATCTTAGAATCAATAAAATGATAATAAGTCAAAATTTAGTACTAATTGTTAGTTCTACATGAAAGATTTAAATGTTAACTAAACCTAGAATTTATATTCTGAGAAACAAAATGTAGCTAATATATGATTAAATGCAGAAATATAATCATTTTGTAGGCTTCAAAATTACATTTTTCCTGTTTATCAATGCTACTTTACCAAGAGAAATGAACCGAATCAAAAATAAGTAAGGGACTCCCCTCGTGGTCCAGTGGTTAAGAATCCGCCTTCCAGTGCAGGGGATGCGGGTTCCATCCCTGGTCGGGGAACCAAGATCCCACATGCTATGGGGCAACTAAGCCCACGCACCACAACTAGAGAGAAGCCTGCACCCCTCCTCAAAGAAAGATCCCACATGTCACAACTAAGATCCCGCGTACCACAACTAAGACCCGACGCAGCCCCCCTCCCCAAAAAAGTAAGAAAAATAGTATTTCAGGGTCAAGAACAGAAGCAGTTGAGTTCTGAAATAACTATTAAAAGTATCAGTCCATACCAATTTCTTACTAGCCCAGCCTCCTAAATATCTAATATATAAAAGTATGGTCACTCAATTGTGTGGCTACAATGTTAGCTATGCATATATATGTGTGTTTAAGTTTGTATGTAATAAATCTGTATGTATACTTACATATATGATCAGTAATTTTCTAGGGAATAAAGCAATACCAATATTAGAGGAAAATGTAAACAGATGTAGAGTTTGCATCTTGTTCTATATTATTCCTTTAAAGGCTACCTATCAGATTATATAGCCCAATAAATCACATTACCCTATGAATGTGATTATGGCACAAAGACTGTTTCAAGCAATTAAAATTTAATACTTACGAATGAACAGATGCAGGAGCATCATCTCTTTGGAAAGTTCCTTCACTTCCAATCTGCTCCCTACGTTTTCCAGCTCTATCTTTATATTTTGGATTCTTCAAAGCCTTTTCATCTTCGTAGTCTGTATTCTTCATAAACATGAAATATTCATTGAGTTAAACAAAACTGATAAATAAAAATATAATGTCTGTATATTTGCCTTGCTTAGCAAATATGGTTCAATGTGGTCTCCATTAAACAAGCCATGACATAAATTAAGATATGATACAAATTAAGACAATTACATTATTGAATATTTCTATTCTACCCCCTTTAATATAGTGAAAATATAGTATATTTTGAATCAATGCTGTATACTCATATTCTCATATGAACTACCAGTATTCAAACAAATATGGAGGGCTTCCCTGGTAGCACAGTGGTTGAGAGTCCACCTGCCGCTGCAGGGGACACAGGTTCGTGCCCCGATCTGGGAAGATCCCACATGCCGCAGAGCGGCTGGGCCCGTGAGCCATGGCCGCTGAGTCTGCGTGTCCGGAGCCTGTGCTCCACAACGGGAGAGGCCAAGGCGGTGAGAGGCACGCGTACCGCAAAAAAAAAAAAAAAAATATGGAGAGCCCCTGGGGTTGGGGAAAAAAAATCTATTTCTCCTTTTCTCTAAGGAACTGAAAGTTCCAAAGGACCTAAAATATTCTGATACTCTTCCTTAGAAGGGAAAAATGTAGAAAGTCTTTAAAAAATAGATAAAAGGAAATAAATACTTTTACCCTGGCAATAATAATAGCTTTTTGCTTCAATTCAGCTTCATTATATGATTAATCAGTCACTCAACAAATATTTTCTAAGAGTAAGTTATGCTCTATGTTAGGTGACAGAATGCAAAGAAATGTATAATCCTGAAGTGCAGACACACACAGTCTTCAGCATGTTACAGTATGACTGGTTCAACAGTTAAGGTATACACAAGATATGGCAGTGGCACAGAAGAGATAGGCAATTCAGCTTGGGGTTTCAAAGGCTCCTCTTCCCCTTTGTTACTATTTGCTAATCTTTACATAAAAAGTACAACATTCATCCAAAAAGATGCTACGGACTGCTAGAGCAATGCAAGGAAAGTACCACAGAAGTTTTTACTTAATTTTGCTTTCAAAACAGAAAAATACAGACCACCAACCCTAATGGGTATTCCCCCCAGAAAATGATGTAGAAATTGAGCTAAAATTTTTGAAAAAAACATTTTATTATCTCCTTATATATCTTCTATTTTCCTCCCAAATTAACCTCTTAACATTTTTTTCTATTATTATTTCTCTCCCTTAGTACAACAGTAACAAAAAATAAAATTCTGCATAAAAATGTTATTTTGGCAGCATCTTTTCTGACTTGTTCATAAAGTGTAAAAAACACTGGACAAATACACTTAAGACCTAGATCCTATATCTAGCTCTGTCATTTAGTAGGTAGGTGACCAGCTCTAGTTTCTCTAATGTAAACTGGCAATATTAATTAGTTTCCTGGTCTACTTATAGAATTAAATGGTAATTTTTTAAAACTGCCTTACTGAGGTATAATTAACATACAATAAATTACACATAAAGTGTACAGTTACTTCTGAGATTCGTATACACTTATGAAACCATCGCAATTAAGATAATAAACATATTCATCTCCCACAAAAGTATCCTCGTCGTTCTTTGTAATCTATCCCTCCAGCCCCTCTCCCTGTGCATCTTCTCCTGTAGCCAGGCAACCACTGATCTTTCTGCCATGATACATTAGGTTTGCTTTCCTAGAATTTTATAGAATCGAAGTATATAGTATGTTGAGTTGATCTTTGAACAACATGGATTTGAACTTCGTGGATCCACTTATAGATTTTTTTTCAGTGGTAAATACTACAGTACTACACGATGTGCAATTGGTTGAATCTGTGGATGCAGAACCCCAGGTATACAGGAACTGGACATAGAGGGCTGAGTACCAGCTATATGCAGATTTTTCAACCAAGGTGAGAGTCAGCACACTTAATCCCCAGGTTTCTCAATGGTCAACTGTACTCTTTTTGTCTGGCTCTTTCACTCAGCACAATCATTTTGAGATTCATCCATGTTGTAGTCTGTATCAATAGCTTATGCTTTTTTATTGCTAGAGTGTTTGACCATATAGATTTAACATAGTTCGTTTATCTATTAATGATGGACAGATGAGTTTTTTCCAGTTTTTGGCTATTAGAAAAAAAGCTGCTGTGACCATTTGCTCACTAGTTTTTGTATGAACATATGCTTTCATTTCTTTTGGATAGAAATGAAATACTTTGAAGTAGAATGGTGAATATTCAGTAGGTGTACATTTAACTTTTAGACAAAGTACTAAACTCTTCTCCAAAGCAATCACACCATTTATATTTTCACCAGCAGTGTATGAGAGTTCCTGTTCCTCCACATGCCCACCAACACTTAGTATGGTCAGTCTTTTTAATTGGTTTTAAATTGCAATTCCCCAATGACTAATAATACTGAACATCTTTTCATGTGTGTATTTGCCACCTGCTTTGGTGAAGTGTCTATTCAAATCTTTTGCTCATTTTAAAATTAAGTTGTTTTCCCTTATTGAGTTTTCAGAGTTCTTTATATACTCTAGGTATAAGATACATGATTTTTATCAGATATATGATTTGCAAATATTTTTCCCAGTCTGTGGCTTATCTTTTCATTCTGTTAATCGTGTCTTTGGAAGAACAGAAGTTTTGGAGGAAGTACAATTTGTGCTTTTATGGATAGTGCTTTTAGTGTTAGATACCTTAAAAAATCTTTGACTTTTTTTTTAAGGTTTGCTTCTACAAGTTTAATAGTTTTAAGTTTTAAATTTATATGTATAGTCCATTTTGAGCTCATTTTTATATGTTATGAGGTGGGGATCAAGGTGGTTGTTGTTGTATATGGCTATCTAATTGTTCCAGCACTGACTGTTGAAAAAAGACCATCCTCTTTTCAGCAAATTGCCTTCATGCCTTTGTTGAAAATCATACACACACACACACACACACACACACACACACTTATCTATGTACCTACCTATCTATATGGGTTTATTTCTGGACTCATTATTCTGTTCCATCAACATATTTCTTTATCTTTTTGCCAGTACTATACTGTCTTTATTGCTGTAGTTTATAGTAAGTCTTGAAATCAGGCAGTATTAGTCCTCCAACTGTGTTTTTCAAGGGTATCATTTTAATGCAAGATTTTTAAAAACCAGAAATGGCTATTCCAATATAGGGTATTATCATCACTTTCCTACTCCAACCTCAACAGTTGTTGAGGTAAACAATAAACAACTAACAGGAATTACATAAATCTCAGAATCATTCTAAATAGCTTTTATATATAAAAATGGACTATGCTTATCTACAGGCAGATTTATACAAAACCAGATGCACAGTTTAACACATGTAACAATATTTAACTCCCTTACCTGCAAACCATATTTTACTCGTATTTTCTTTAATTCTTTTCTCCTTTCCAACTCTTTTTCCTCCTTACTTAGAGTTGGACCAACTAAAAGGAAAAATTGAGTTTGGTTTAAAAAAACAAAAACAAAACAAAACACTAAATCTGATATAATCCTATTTAATAATGAAAAACTAATAGTACTAGTATCCCATCTGCAGATTAACAAAAAGTTCAAATAAATTAATATAAAAGGATCTTAGGTTGTGATGATGTCCTTTCAGCATTTTGGTAATTAAATCTACTTGGAAAGTAAACCAAACTCAAAGATTATAGGAATGTTTTAGATACTGAAAGAAACACTGAACATCTTAATTTTTCAATATGGTTACTGTAATAGAATCCAAATGCAGAAATATTGCGAGTTTTCCAAAGGAACATAAGCTTGTGCAAAAGAAAAACAACAGAACCCAAGATTCACATTACTATGTAATGTGCCATACTCATTTTCATAATGTAGTATGAGAAAACAAAAAATACATAATGAACATGTATAGTTGGTATTTAAAGGAAACAAACGATGTGAAAGAAATTACTTCTTACTAGTTCAAAGTATCTTTCAATTTTTAAAGCCTTAGATGAGTGGGTTTTAAACAAGATAGCAACATTTTACAGTATTATTTATTATAGAAAGTAATGGTATATACACAGATAATATATCAAACAAACTATAAGTAGGAAACCAAATATATCAACCAATAAATCTTAATACCTTGGCCTATTATTTTCTATGTTACTATTTTACATCAGAGTTTAACTGTGGATGACTTTTTGTATCAGTAAATAGATGTTAAAGGGAAACCAATCTCTATTTATGTCACAATTACTCCTTTGAAGTACATTTAGCTACCATTGTAGCGCTGCTTCAAAAGCCTATAGACTGGATTAGCAAAAACAGAGCTAATGATTATCATTCCTGGTCATAAAGTAACCTAATGCTGTAATAGTACAACTAAATTATTACACAGAAAAACCAACTACAATCATAATCTACTAGTCTAGGTCTCAAACTTCAAATACATGTCATTTCTTAGTCTCATTTGATAATATTCACTTAAATATAAATATATCTCAATAGAGTATTACATCAATTAGATATGAAGCTGGTAACTAACTGATACTATTTTAGAACACGCAGTGAATTAAAAAGCTACCATGCGCATAAACAGTATGTTTCACATACCAAAAGGTTCATCTTTCTTATCAAGACGAAGGTGAGCTCTAACCTGCCCTGGTTCACAGCCATCACAGGTATCACTGCCAGGGTGAATGTGAAAGGACAACACAGTCTCTCCAATTTTCACTTCATCTCCATGCTCAAGTACATAAGGGTCACATTTAGTTTTGGGCTAAAGGAGAAAAAAATTACAAAACCAAACCCAATAGAGTTATATATGGTTATTTTATTTTATGTCTACTGTAAGTAATGTCTGATTATAAAAAAAAAATTTGAGATTGTTCTCAATGAGATAGACATATGCAGACACATTTCCACAAAACTTGAAGGTGATGCATAATATTCTACTAGTCGAGAAGATGACAGCTGAACCGAGCAACTTCTAATTTTTTTTAAATATTTTATTTATTATTATTTATTTTTGGCTGCATTGGGTCTTCATTGCCAGGCGTGGGCTTTCTCTAGCTGCAGAGAGCGGGGGCTACTCTTCGTTGTGGTGCGCGGGCTTCTCATTGCAGTGGCTTCTCTTATTGCAGAGCACAGGCTCTAAGCGTGTGGGCTTCATTAGTTGTGGCACATGGGCTCAGTAGTTGTGGCTCGCGGGTTTAGTTGCTCCGCGGCATGTGGGATCTTCCGGGACCAGGGCTCGAAGCCGTGTGCCCTGCATTGGCAGGCAGATTCTTAACCACTGCGCCACCAGGGAAGCCCTCTAATTTTTATATTATCAAAATCCACTGATCTCCCCATCTCCATACCCAATCCTATCACAGAAATACCCAACTCAAACTTCAAACAGTCTATTACCAAAATGGAGATAAGTGCATCATACTTCCCTTTTTCCATCCTCTCTTGATAATTCAGTTTTATCTCATTTTTGCTTCTTATAGACTAAGAATAAGACCTCCCTCCCTCCCTTCCATATATTATCTTATTATGTGTTAAAGCACTTTGTTACATGTTTGGATAGAAGAGTTAACTGAATAGACATAGCCCCTGCCTTCAAGGAGTTTACAGTTTAACAACATTTCCTTTAAAAGTTTAAACACAGACACACACACACACACACACACACACACACACACACACACACACACACACACACACAAAGGATGGCCCCTAAAGTTGCTATAAGAACATTTACTCTGAATAGCTTTAAAATGCATTTATTTCTAAAAATAAGGCACAGGTACATAATTAGAAGTCAAAACTCAAGTATCCACTTACTGTATACATTTTTTAGCCCTAAGAATTTCCTTCCATGTTAACACATTTGGGTGAATAGCAATCTGAACTAAATGATATGTATAATAACTATGGCCCTGAGGGATAAAAAGTTTCATTTCAGTTTTTTAAAATAATGCGCAAGTATTTAATTAATAAGTATATACTCACTTGAAGAATCTGTTTTCCATTAACAATTGTACCATTCTGACTGCCTTGATCCACAAGGACATAACTTTGTAAGTCGTGGTCAAAATAAATTTCTGCATGAAACTTAAAAAAAAACAACAGGTAATTATAAAGTATTATACCTTTTTTTAAAACCATAGATAATTTCTCTATGATAAGATGCAACGAACTTTAGTCTCTTAATAATTTAACTTTTATTATTTTTAATACATTCTTTTCAGAATACAAAAGTATAATAATGCTTCTGGTAGAAATGAGAAGGCTACAGGAGAAAAAGTCACCTATAATTCCACCTATAATTACCATTAATAATTTAGTATGTGTCCTACCTTTTCTACTTTTATAATATAGTTGAGATTATGCTATATATATAATTTGAAATAATTTTTTCACCTAATATATTTGTTCATGTTATTAAAAATTCTTAATACGAAAGGTGATTTGAAATATTCAAGGCCAACTTCTCAGTTTTTTCCAAATTTTCAATACTCAGAACTAATCACTCCTTCTGTTCCACAGCACTCTGTTTATATAACAATTAAATTATACAAAGTTTCCGTATATGTGAATGTCACTGTACTGCTTACAATTGTCACTTACATTTATTTATTTTTATTTAATTAATTTAATTTATTTATTTATTCATTTATTTGCTTATTTATTTGGCTGCATCAGGTCTTAGCTGTAGCATGCAGAATCTTCCTTGAGGCATGTGGATCTTTCGTTGTGGCGTGTGGGTTTTCTCTCTAGTTGTGGTGCGTGGGCTCCAGAGTGCTGTGGGCTCTGTAGTTTGCAGCACGTGGGCTCTCTTGCTGAGGCGCTCGGGCTTAGTTGCCCCGCAGCATGTGGGATCTTAGTTCCCCGACCAGGGATCGAACCCACATCCCCTGCATTGGAAGGTGGATTCTCTACCACTGGACCACCAGGGAAGTCCCTATTGCTTACATTTAGTTTACAATTTTCTTAACACTTAGTACATAATGCAGTGCCTCACATATATTGGGCATGTACTCAATACATGTCTATTTAACTGGATATAGAGCTGCTGAAATATTTAACTTTAAATTTCATAAACAATACATTGCTGGTGGGAATGGAAAAGGTGCAGCTTCTTTGTGGGGGATCTGACAGTTCCTCAAAATGTTAAACAGAGTTACCATACGATGCAACAATTCTACTCTGAGGTAGGCATCAAGAGAAATGAAAACATACCTCCACACAAAAACCTGTACGTGAAATGTTCACAGCAGCATTATTCTTAATAACCAAAAAGTGGAAACAATTCAAATGTCCATCAGCTGATGAACAGATAAAATACACTGTATCTGAACAATGGAATATTATTTGGCAATAAAAAGAAATGAAGTACTGATATATGCTACAACATGGATGAATCTTAAAGATATGCTAATTAAGTAAAAAAGCTACTTACAGGGGTGGAGTCAAGATAGCATACTAGGAGGACAGGGAATTCGCGTCTCAGCACAACTAGGGCACCTAGCAGGCACCAGTGGGGGACAACAGACACCTAAGGGGACAGGAGGAACCCCCAGCAACTGGGTAGGATGTGGGGTGTGGGGGGAGTGAAGGGGGAGGAGAAGTGGAGACGGGACTGGCACCCCTAAGGGGCGGCTGGGGGAGGGGAAGGGATCCCACGCCCAAAGGGGGAAATTGGGGAACCAATGGGAGGGCAGAGGATCAAAAGGGAGCGTGGCCAGGTTTCCCCTGCCCACTTGGGCCCCCAGGAACGTGTTCAGATCCCAGGCCTGATCCTCTGCCCACCGAGGCCCCCTCCAGCCGCACGGGTCCTGAGGAAGTGGCAGAGAGGGAAGGGGGAGCAAAAGTAAAGGCCAGACCTAAGGCACAGCACCCCTGAGGGGTGGCTAGGGAGGGAAGGAGTTCCTACACCCAGTGGGATCCACCCACGGTTAGGGGTCCAGCGGTGGGGGAGACCCTGGGGGAGACAGTGGGGGAGGGGCAAAAAAGAACGGAAGGGAACGGGGCCAGTGCTTTCTTTCCCTGTCCACCTAGGCACCGGGAAGCATGTTGGGCTCCCAGGCCTAATCCTCTGCCCTCAGAGCCTCCCTCCTGCCTCGCAGAACCCAAGCCCCATCCCCACACCCCCACCCAGGGCCCCACCTCTGCACTCAGAGATACCCTCCAACACTTGGCCTAAACCCCACCCACACACTCTCACTCAGGGCCCTACCTCCAAACTCCAGAAGTCCACACTCCAGAGGCCCTTCTTTCAACATGCTGCCTCCTCTCCCTTTCCACACAGGTCCAAAGCAGAGGCCCCACCCAATGCCTGAACGTGGCCACCTAGGCCCCACCCCATGCTCAAATGTCACCCCCAACCTGCCTAGGTCCCACCCCACCCTAAATCCCGCCCCTGCCTGTTCCACCCCAGCCTAAACTCTGCCCCCATAGCCAAGGTGCATTTTTTTCTTTTTTCCTCTTTTACACTGGGGTTCTGTTTTACCTTGTTGATTCACTGTTGTTCTTTTATATTTTTATTTTTCTAATTTTATTTTATTCTTTATACTTTGTTATTGTTCTCTCCTTCTGGCTTGTTCCCTGCCCACCCCCCTTTTTTTCCTTTTTTCTGTTTTGGTTTTATTTTACCTTGTTGCAGTTATTTCAATTATAGTTTTCTTTCTCCTAATATAATTTTTATCTTTCTAATTCAATTTTGTTTTTTATTCTTTGATACTGTACTGCTCCTTTTCTTCTTTCTTTTTTTACCATGCCACAAAGCTTGCAGGATCTTGGTTCCCAGGCTGGAGATCAGGTCCGAGCTCCTGCGGTGTGAGCTCCGAGTCCAAACAGCTGGACTGACAGAGAACCTCAGACCACAGGGAATATCAATCGGAGTGAGGCCTCCCAGAGGCAAACTACCAGTAAGACAGGAATACAGCACCACCCATCAAAAAAAGAAACGACAAAAAAATGTTACAGACGAAGAAGCAGGTAAAAACCTACAAGACCAAATAAATGAAGATGAAATAGGCAACCTACCTGAAAAAGAATTCAGAGTAATGACAGTAAAGATGATCCAAAATCTCGAAAACAGAATGGAGAAAATACAAGAAACATTTAACAAGGATCTAGAAAAACTAAAGAGCAAACAAACAATGATGAACAACACAATTACTGAAATTAAAAATACTCTAGAAGGTATCAATAACAAAATAACAGGTAAGAGAGCTGGAAGATAAAATGGTGGAAAAAACTGCCAGGGAGCAGAAAAAAGAAAAAAGAATGAAAAGAATTGAGGAGAGTCTCAGAGACATCTGGGACAACATTAAACGCACCAAAGGAACATAAGCTTGTGCAAAAGAAAAACAACAGAACCCAAGATTCACGTTACTATGTAATGTGCCATACTCATTTTCATAATGTAGTATGAGAAAACAAAAAATACATAATGAACATGTATAGTTGGTATTTAAAGGAAACAAACGATGTGAAAGAAATTACTTCTTACTAGTTCAAAGTATCTTTCAATTTTTAAAGCCTTAGATGAGTGGGTTTTAAACAAGATAGCAACATTTTACAGTATTATTTATTATAGAAAGTAATGGTATATACACAGATAATATATCAAACAAACTATAAGTAGGAAACCAAATATATCAACCAATAAATCTTAATACCTTGGCCTATTATTTTCTATGTTACTATTTTACATCAGAGTTTAACTGTGGATGACTTTTTGTATCAGTAAATAGATGTTAAAGGGAAACCAATCTCTATTTATGTCACAATTACTCCTTTGAAGTACATTTAGCTACCATTGTAGCGCTGCTTCAAAAGCCTATAGACTGGATTAGCAAAAACAGAGCTAATGATTATCATTCCTGGTCATAAAGTAACCTAATGCTGTAATAGTACAACTAAATTATTACACAGAAAAACCAACTACAATCATAATCTACTAGTCTAGGTCTCAAACTTCAAATACATGTCATTTCTTAGTCTCATTTGATAATATTCACTTAAATATAAATATATCTCAATAGAGTATTACATCAATTAGATATGAAGCTGGTAACTAACTGATACTATTTTAGAACACGCAGTGAATTAAAAAGCTACCATGCGCATAAACAGTATGTTTCACATACCAAAAGGTTCATCTTTCTTATCAAGACGAAGGTGAGCTCTAACCTGCCCTGGTTCACAGCCATCACAGGTATCACTGCCAGGGTGAATGTGAAAGGACAACACAGTCTCTCCAATTTTCACTTCATCTCCATGCTCAAGTACATAAGGGTCACATTTAGTTTTGGGCTAAAGGAGAAAAAAATTACAAAACCAAACCCAATAGAGTTATATATGGTTATTTTATTTTATGTCTACTGTAAGTAATGTCTGATTATAAAAAAAAAATTTGAGATTGTTCTCAATGAGATAGACATATGCAGACACATTTCCACAAAACTTGAAGGTGATGCATAATATTCTACTAGTCGAGAAGATGACAGCTGAACCGAGCAACTTCTAATTTTTTTTAAATATTTTATTTATTATTATTTATTTTTGGCTGCATTGGGTCTTCATTGCCAGGCGTGGGCTTTCTCTAGCTGCAGAGAGCGGGGGCTACTCTTCGTTGTGGTGCGCGGGCTTCTCATTGCAGTGGCTTCTCTTATTGCAGAGCACAGGCTCTAAGCGTGTGGGCTTCATTAGTTGTGGCACATGGGCTCAGTAGTTGTGGCTCGCGGGTTTAGTTGCTCCGCGGCATGTGGGATCTTCCGGGACCAGGGCTCGAAGCCGTGTGCCCTGCATTGGCAGGCAGATTCTTAACCACTGCGCCACCAGGGAAGCCCTCTAATTTTTATATTATCAAAATCCACTGATCTCCCCATCTCCATACCCAATCCTATCACAGAAATACCCAACTCAAACTTCAGTCTATTACCAAAATGGAGATAAGTGCATCATACTTCCCTTTTTCCATCCTCTCTTGATAATTCAGTTTTATCTCATTTTTGCTTCTTATAGACTAAGAATAAGACCTCCCTCCCTCCCTTCCATATATTATCTTATTATGTGTTAAAGCACTTTGTTACATGTTTGGATAGAAGAGTTAACTGAATAGACATAGCCCCTGCCTTCAAGGAGTTTACAGTTTAACAACATTTCCTTTAAAAGTTTAAACACAGACACACACACACACACACACACACACACACACACACACACACACACACACACACACAAAGGATGGCCCCTAAAGTTGCTATAAGAACATTTACTCTGAATAGCTTTAAAATGCATTTATTTCTAAAAATAAGGCACAGGTACATAATTAGAAGTCAAAACTCAAGTATCCACTTACTGTATACATTTTTTAGCCCTAAGAATTTCCTTCCATGTTAACACATTTGGGTGAATAGCAATCTGAACTAAATGATATGTATAATAACTATGGCCCTGAGGGATAAAAAGTTTCATTTCAGTTTTTTAAAATAATGCGCAAGTATTTAATTAATAAGTATATACTCACTTGAAGAATCTGTTTTCCATTAACAATTGTACCATTCTGACTGCCTTGATCCACAAGGACATAACTTTGTAAGTCGTGGTCAAAATAAATTTCTGCATGAAACTTAAAAAAAAACAACAGGTAATTATAAAGTATTATACCTTTTTTTAAAACCATAGATAATTTCTCTATGATAAGATGCAACGAACTTTAGTCTCTTAATAATTTAACTTTTATTATTTTTAATACATTCTTTTCAGAATACAAAAGTATAATAATGCTTCTGGTAGAAATGAGAAGGCTACAGGAGAAAAAGTCACCTATAATTCCACCTATAATTACCATTAATAATTTAGTATGTGTCCTACCTTTTCTACTTTTATAATATAGTTGAGATTATGCTATATATATAATTTGAAATAATTTTTTCACCTAATATATTTGTTCATGTTATTAAAAATTCTTAATACGAAAGGTGATTTGAAATATTCAAGGCCAACTTCTCAGTTTTTTCCAAATTTTCAATACTCAGAACTAATCACTCCTTCTGTTCCACAGCACTCTGTTTATATAACAATTAAATTATACAAAGTTTCCGTATATGTGAATGTCACTGTACTGCTTACAATTGTCACTTACATTTATTTATTTTTATTTAATTAATTTAATTTATTTATTTATTCATTTATTTGCTTATTTATTTGGCTGCATCAGGTCTTAGCTGTAGCATGCAGAATCTTCCTTGAGGCATGTGGATCTTTCGTTGTGGCGTGTGGGTTTTCTCTCTAGTTGTGGTGCGTGGGCTCCAGAGTGCTGTGGGCTCTGTAGTTTGCAGCACGTGGGCTCTCTTGCTGAGGCGCTCGGGCTTAGTTGCCCCGCAGCATGTGGGATCTTAGTTCCCCGACCAGGGATCGAACCCACATCCCCTGCATTGGAAGGTGGATTCTCTACCACTGGACCACCAGGGAAGTCCCTATTGCTTACATTTAGTTTACAATTTTCTTAACACTTAGTACATAATGCAGTGCCTCACATATATTGGGCATGTACTCAATACATGTCTATTTAACTGGATATAGAGCTGCTGAAATATTTAACTTTAAATTTCATAAACAATACATTGCTGGTGGGAATGGAAAAGGTGCAGCTTCTTTGTGGGGGATCTGACAGTTCCTCAAAATGTTAAACAGAGTTACCATACGATGCAACAATTCTACTCTGAGGTAGGCATCAAGAGAAATGAAAACATACCTCCACACAAAAACCTGTACGTGAAATGTTCACAGCAGCATTATTCTTAATAACCAAAAAGTGGAAACAATTCAAATGTCCATCAGCTGATGAACAGATAAAATACACTGTATCTGAACAATGGAATATTATTTGGCAATAAAAAGAAATGAAGTACTGATATATGCTACAACATGGATGAATCTTAAAGATATGCTAATTAAGTAAAAAAGCTACTTACAGGGGCGGAGTCAAGATAGCATACTAGGAGGACAGGGAATTCGAGTCTCAGCACAACTAGGGCACCTAGCAGGCACCAGTGGGGGACAACAGACACCTAAGGGGACAGGAGGAACCCCCAGCAACTGGGTAGGATGTGGGGTGTGGGGGGAGTGAAGGGGGAGGAGAAGTGGAGACGGGACTGGCACCCCTAAGGGGCGGCTGGGGGAGGGGAAGGGATCCCACGCCCAAAGGGGGAAATTGGGGAACCAATGGGAGGGCAGAGGATCAAAAGGGAGCGTGGCCAGGTTTCCCCTGCCCACTTGGGCCCCCAGGAACGTGTTCAGATCCCAGGCCTGATCCTCTGCCCACCGAGGCCCCCTCCAGCCGCACGGGTCCTGAGGAAGTGGCAGAGAGGGAAGGGGGAGCAAAAGTAAAGGCCAGACCTAAGGCACAGCACCCCTGAGGGGTGGCTAGGGAGGGAAGGAGTTCCTACACCCAGTGGGATCCACCCACGGTTAGGGGTCCAGCGGTGGGGGAGACCCTGGGGGAGACAGTGGGGGAGGGGCAAAAAAGAACGGAAGGGAACGGGGCCAGTGCTTTCTTTCCCTGTCCACCTAGGCACCGGGAAGCATGTTGGGCTCCCAGGCCTAATCCTCTGCCCTCAGAGCCTCCCTCCTGCCTCGCAGAACCCAAGCCCCATCCCCACACCCCCACCCAGGGCCCCACCTCTGCACTCAGAGATACCCTCCAACACTTGGCCTAAACCCCACCCACACACTCTCACTCAGGGCCCTACCTCCAAACTCCAGAAGTCCACACTCCAGAGGCCCTTCTTTCAACATGCTGCCTCCTCTCCCTTTCCACACAGGTCCAAAGCAGAGGCCCCACCCAATGCCTGAACGTGGCCACCTAGGCCCCACCCCATGCTCAAATGTCACCCCCAACCTGCCTAGGTCCCACCCCACCCTAAATCCCGCCCCTGCCTGTTCCACCCCAGCCTAAACTCTGCCCCCATAGCCAAGGTGCATTTTTTTCTTTTTTCCTCTTTTACACTGGGGTTCTGTTTTACCTTGTTGATTCACTGTTGTTCTTTTATATTTTTATTTTTCTAATTTTATTTTATTCTTTATACTTTGTTATTGTTCTCTCCTTCTGGCTTGTTCCCTGCCCACCCCCCTTTTTTTCGAAAACAGAATGGAGAAAATACAAGAAACATTTAACAAGGATCTAGAAAAACTAAAGAGCAAACAAACAATGATGAACAACACAATTACTGAAATTAAAAATACTCTAGAAGGTATCAATAACAAAATAACAGGTAAGAGAGCTGGAAGATAAAATGGTGGAAAAAACTGCCAGGGAGCAGAAAAAAGAAAAAAGAATGAAAAGAATTGAGGAGAGTCTCAGAGACATCTGGGACAACATTAAACGCACCAACATCCAAATTACAGGGGTCCCAGAAGAAGAGAAAAAGAAAGGGTCTGAGAAAATATTGGAAGAGATTATAGTTGAAAACTTCCCTAACATGGGAAAGGAAATAGTCAATCAAGTGCAGGAAGCACAGAGAGTACCATACAGGATAAACCCAAAGAGAAACACATAGAGACACATATTAATCAAACTATCAAAAAATAAATACAAAGAAAAAATTAAAGGCAGCAAAGGAAGAGCAACAAATAACATACAAGAGAATCACCATAAGGTTAACAGGTGATCTTTCAGCAGAAACTCTGCAAGCCAGAAGGGAGTGGCAGGACATATTTAAAGTGCTGAAAAGGAAATATCTACGAACAATATTACTCTACCCAGAAAGGACCTCATTCAGATTTGATGGAGAAATTAAAATGTTTACAGACAAGCAAAAGTTAACAGCATTCAGCACCACCAAAACAGCTTTACAACAAATGCTAAAGGAACTTCTCTAGGAAGGAAACACAAGAGAAGGAAAAGACCTACAAAAACAAACTCAAAACATTTAAGAAAATGGTAATAGGAACATACATATCGATAATTACCTTCAATGTAAATGGATTAAATGCTCCAACCAAAAGACATAGACTGGCTGAATGGATACAAAAACAAAACCCGTACATATGCTGTCTACAAGAGATCCACTTCAGACCTAGGGACACATACAGACTGAAAGCAAGGGGATGGAAGAAGACATCCCATGCAAATGGAAATCAAAAGAAAGCTGGAGTAGCAATTCTCATATCAGACAAAATAGACTCTAAAATAAAGACTACTACAAGAGACAAAGAAGGACACTACATAATGATCAAAATATCAATCCAAGAAGAAGATATAACAACTGTAAATATTTATGCCCCAACATAGGAGCACCTCAATACATAAAGCAAATGCTAACAGCCATAAATGGGGAAATCAAGAATAACACAATAATAGTAGTGGATTTTAACACGCCACCTTCACCAATGGACAGATCATCCAAAATGAATATAAATAAGGAAACATAAGCTTTAAATGACACATTAGACAAGATGGACTTAATTGATATTTATAGGACATTCCATCCAAAAACAACAGAATACACTTTTTTCTCAAGGGCTCATGGAACATTCTCCAGGATAGACCATATCTTGGGTGATAGCAGAGATCAATAAAACTAAAAGTTGGTTCTTTGAGAAGAAACGCAAAATTGATAAACCATTAGCCACACTCATCGACAAAAAAAGGGAGAAGACTCAAATCAACAGAATCAGAAATGAAAAAGGAGAAGTAACAACTGACACTGCAGAAATACAAAGGATCATGAGAGATTACTACAAACAACTATATGCCAATAAAATGGACAACCTGGAAGAAATGGACAAATTCTTAGAAAAGCACAACCTTCCGAGACTGAACCAGGAAGAAATAGAAAATATAAACAGACCAATCACAAGCACTGATATTGAAACTGTGATTAAAAATCTTCCAACAAACAAAAGCCCTGGACTAGATGGCTTCTCAGGCGAATTCTACTGAACATTTAGAGAAGAGCTAACACCTATCCTTCTCAAACTCTTCCAAAATATAGCAGAGGGAGGAACACTCCCAAACTCATTCGACAAGGCCACCATCACCCTGATACCAAAATCAGACAAAGATGTCACAAAAAAAGAAAAGTACAGGCCAATATCACTGATGAACATAGGAGCAAAAATTCCTCAACAAAATACTAGTAAACAGAATCCAGCAGCACACTAAAAGGATCAAACACCATGATCAAGTGGAGTTTATTCCAGGAATGCAAGGATTCTTCAGTATACGCAAATCAATCAGTGTGATACATCGTATTAACAAACTGAATGATAAAAACCATACGATAATCTCAAAAGATGCAGAAAAAGCTTTCAACAAAATTCAACACCCATTTATGATATGCCAGAAAGTAGTGATAGAGGGAACCTACATCAACATAATAAAGGCCATATATGACAAACCCACAGCCAACATTGTTCTCAATGGTGAAAAACTGAAACCATTTCCACTAAAGGTCAGGAACAAGACAAGGTTGCCCACTCTCACCACTATTATTCAACATAGTTTTGGAAGTTTTAGCCACAGCAATCAGAGAAGAAAAAGAAATAAAAGGAATCCAAATTGGAAAAGAAGAAGTAAAGCTGTCACTGTTTGCAGATGACATGAAACTACCAATGGCATTTTTCACAGAACTAGAACAAAAAATTGCACAATTTGTATGGAAACACAAAAGACTCCAAATAGACAAAGCAATTGTGAAAAAGAAAAACGGAGTTGGAAGAATCAGGCTCCCTGACTTCAGACTATACCACAAAGCTACAGTAATCAAGACAGTATGGTACTGGCACAAAAACAGAAATATAGATCAATGAAACAGGATATAAAGCCCAGAGATAAACCCACGCACATATGGTCACCTTATCTTAGATAAAGGAGGCAAGAATATACAATAGAGAAAAGACAGCCTCTTTAATAAGTGGTGCTGGGAACAATGGACAGCTACATGTAAAAGAATGAGATGAGAACACTTCCTAACACCATACACAAAAATAAACTCAAAATGGATTAATGACCTAAATGTAAGGCCAGGCACTACAAAACTATTAGAGGAAAACATGGGCAGAACACTCTATGACATAAATCACAGCAAGATCCTTTTTGAACCACCTCCTAGAGAAATGGAAATAAAAACAAAATTAAACAAATGGGACCTAAAGAAACTTAAAAGCTTTTACACAGCAATGGAAACCATAAACAAGATGAAAAGACAACCCTCAGAATGGGAGAAAACATTTGCAAATGAAGCAACTGACAGAGGATTATCTCCAAAATTTACAAGCAGCTCATGCAGCTCAATATCAAAAAAACAAACAACCCAATCCAAAAATGGGCAGAAGACCTAAACAGACATTTCTCCAAAGAAGATATACAGACTGCCAACAAACACATAAAGGATACTCAACATCGCTAATCATTCGAGAAATGCAAATCAAAACTGCAATGAGGTATCACCTCACACCGGTCAGAATGGCCATCATCAAAAATCTACAAACATGAAATGCTGGAAAGGGTGTGGAGAAAAGGAAACCTCTTACACTGTTGGTGGCAATGTAAATTGATACAGCCACTATGGAGAACAGTATGGAGGTTCCTTAAAAAACTAAAAATAGAACTATCATATGACCCAGTAATCCCACTACTGGGCATATACCCTCAACCTAAGTGTCCATCAACAGATGAATGGATAAAGAAGATGTGGCATATACATACAATGGAATATTACTTAGCCATAAAAAGAAATGAATTTGAGTTATCTGTAGTGAGGTGGATGGACCTAGAGTCTGTCATACAGAGTGAAGTAAGTCAGAAAGAGAAAAACAAATACCGTATGCTAACACATATACATGGAATCTAAAAAAAAAACAAAAGAAAATGGTTTTGATGAACCTAAGGTTAGGATAGGAATAAAGACACAGACGTAGAGAATGGCGTTGAGGACACGGGGAAAGGTAAGCCGGGACGAAGTGAGAGAGTAGCACTGATATATATACAATAGCAAACGTAAAATTGATAGCTAGTGGGAAGCAGCTGCATAGCACAGGGAGATCAGCTCAGTGCTTTGTGACCACCTAGTGGGGTGGGATAGGGAGGGTGGGAGAGAGGTGCAAGAGGGAGAGGATATGGGGATATACGTATGCATACAGCTGATTCACTCTGTTATACAGCAGAAACTAACACAACACTGCAAAGCAGTTATACTCCAATAAAGATGTTAAAAAAAAAAAGAGTTACAAAAGACTATATATTATATGATTCCATTTATATGAAATGTGCAGAACAGGCAAATCCACAGAGACAGAAAGTAGACTGGTGGTTTGCCTAGGGGTGTGGAGGTCAGGTGGAAATGGGAAGTGATCACTATTGAGTATGATGTTTCTTTTCATGGTGATAAAAATGTTCTAAAATTGACTGTGGTGATGGTTACACAACTGTGAATACACTAAAATCCTCTGAATTACACACTTTCAATGGGTAAACAGTATACGGTATGTAGACTATATCTCAATAACGTTCTTAAAAATTTTCATAAGTATAAAATTATTATAAAATGGTTCAAACATACAAAAGAATATACTGAAAAATGTCTACCCATATCCAGCTTTAATAAATTTTGCTATATTTGCCTCAGATACTTAAAAGAAAATAAATTATTATCCATCGATGTGTACTTCACTCTATCCTCCACCCTTTCTTTCAGAGGTTTGATGTTTATTTAATCATGATGTATTTCTTTATACTTTTGCCATATATGTATATATCCATAAAAATTATGTTTATTTTGTCTTGTTTGGAACTTGATATAAATAGGAATCACACTATGAATTTTTTATTGAGACAGTTTATAGACCGGAAATTCATAGTTCTTAAATGTACAGTTTGATGAGTTCTGACAAATTTATGCTAAGAGTATATATTTCTTTTATCTTGCTTCTTTGGCTTAATATTATGTTGTGAAGTATATATCTAGCTGTTGTGCATAGTTGTGCTACTATGCTGAATGGTAATCCATTGTATGACTGTACCAATACGTGTTCTACATATTTCTACACATTCTTCTGATGCCGACATCCAGGTTTTTTCCAAGGTTTTACTATTTTTCAGAATGCTTCTATGAACATTCTTGTACATGCACCCTTCTTGTGGACAATACAAGGGTTTCTCTGGGGTATACACTTAGGAATGAAACTGCTAAGCCGCAGTATATGCAAACCTTAAACTTTGATACTGCCATTATCATTTTCCAAAGTGGTTGGACCAATTTATATTCCACGCCAATCTATAAGAATTCTTGTTGCTCCATGTACTCTTAAACAACACTTTGTATTGTCAGAATTTTTAGTTTTTGCAAGCATAACAGGTATGAAATTAATCTCATCACTGTGATTTTAATTTGCATTTTCCTTATTACTGTTGAGACTGCAACCTTTTCTTATATTTATTAGCCATTTGGGTTTCCTCTTCTGTAAATTTTCTCTTCATGTCCTTCGTACATTTCTTTCAATTGGGTTGTTGAGAATCATAATAACTGTATCGAAGAGTTTAAAGTTTCAAGTCTTTTGACCTGAAACCTTATTCCAAAGAGCTTTCTAAATTATGCTCTCAACAAGAAGGATATTTAATAAATAGGATGAAAAATGACATCTTGCTCTCATTTGTATTTCTTACATTACTACAAATATTGAATGGTTTTCCCATATTAACCATATTTCCTCTACTGTGAATTACTTATTTATGTCCTTCTCTCATTTACCCACAGGGGGGTTTGAAAAAATGAATTTGTATGAGCTTTTAAAATATAAAGGATATATATTTTATCAGATCTGACTGTCCTAGTCTGCCTTTTAAATTTATTTAACAAATAAAGAACTTCAAACTTAAATTATTCAGTATTACCTTGTCCTCTGTGATTTTTTTCCTTTTTTTTAAACTTAGAAGGTCCTTTCCTATCCATTCATTAAATATTCCTTTCTGTTTTCCCCCTAATATTAATATGATGTGGGGTTTTTTTTAATTTAATTTTTTCATATACCTGGGTATGTGTGATATATATTGTCAAACTGATTTCACACAGCTAACAAATTATCTATCCCACCAGTGGACATGTTTGTTTAAAAGAAGGAAAAAGCAGAAATGCCATCAGAGAACTACCTACATTTTAGACTGAAGTGGGAGAAGGACGTCTTTGCTATTTGTTACAGATTGGGCTTTCTTTGGAGGCAGAAGAATCAAGGGTCATAAGAAGGTAAAAAAGAAAGATAACTTGGTCAAAGTAAGAATTATGAGGATTTCCTTCCCTCTGAATGAGTACAAAGTAAAGATAACTAGACTTTCAAACTAATAATGGGAAAACAAATTTCATTCCAAAAAGACAAAAATCACAAAAAATACATATTTTAGAATTATATTATAGTCCATTAAATAGAAACAAAATGGGGATGATGAAAGGTCAAAAAAAAAAAAGGTAACAGAAAAGGGAGGGGGAAAAGTACAGAAAATATATTAAAGAAAAAAGATAAATGAGAGTTTTGGTAGCTAAACCTTATAACTTAAGCTGCAACTGTTTTTATTGTTTGTTTTGAAAAACCTGACTGCTCTTTTTCCTGAAACCATTAGAGACTCAACTAGGAAAAGATATAAATGGAAAGCCTTGGATGGCAGAAGATAGATTGTTCTTGAGTTGGAAAATACCCTGGACTCAAAGTAACCATGCACTAAAGTAGCCTGAATCCAGGTCTGATTTATTTTTGAACTGCTATAATATCTAGCATATTTATTTCACTCAATAAATATTTGTTAAATGGGTATTACTTTAATACTTAAATTAATCCACGTTTTCTACTCCTGCACCAGACTGTTAAAAATTAAACATAATTTTAGCTCATCCAAATTATGAAAGAGAATTTTTATTTTCTCAAGCAGTGGAATAAACAAATCTGCATTGCTTTCATTACCATTACTATATTGACTATAACCTTTCTTTTTAATGGGAAAAACCCTAAGCTTTCTGCCATAATGATGATTTACAAAATCACATCTAGGGGGCTGTAACCGAAAAACCAAAGAGCTTACCTTACTGACACCAACTTCAGGGATTCGGAGAGTATGCTCCATATCTTTTTCTCTGCAGAGTTAAGTAAAATGCCTTTAATTATTTTTGAAGCATACATAAATGTAGCACTTAAAGAATTTTTTTTAAGATAAGTTTTTTTGTTTTAAAGGATAATGTTAAAATGCATGTCTCTCTATCACACTAAATCTGGCTTCCATAATGCTACTCTAATTTCCTGTTTAAAAGAAAGTTCCAGAATTACTTTTACTCTTTGGTACATCTGTCACAGGCTAGTAAACATCCAGTGAGACAAAATATCCTTTGTACTAATAATGTCAATCACTTTTTCCAGACCTGTTGACTGTTTCCACTTCTATCACTACATGTAAAAAAAGTATACTATTTCTAAGAATTTAAAATTAAGATATCGTATGGAACCTGAATTAAAGATACATTACCTTTCCAGTTGGGAAGAAAGGAAATTATCCTACTCATGATTAAAACCTACCTCTCTACCAAGCTGGCTGAATTACAAAGGGGTAAAGGAAAAGAATCAGAGGAGGTCAATAGTGGGTTTAAGTAATTTAAACCTAAAACAAGTGATACAAAAGGTAAGAAAATGACAGAACCTCTGTGGAAGGTATCATATCACCAAGATTTTTTTTTTTTTTTTTTTGGTGGACGTGGGCCCTCTCACTATTGTGGCCTCTCCCGTTGCGGAGCACAGGCTCCAGATGCGCAGGCTCGGCGGCCATGGCGCATGGGCCCAGCCGCTCCGCGGCATGTGGGATCCTCCCAGACTGGGGTACGAACCTGTGTTCCCTGCAGCAGGCAGACTCTCAACCACTGTGCCACCAGGGAAGCCCTATCACCAAGATTTTACCTCTTTACATAGGCAGTCTCCTTTAGGGATAATGAGGTTATATTTCTAATTGTCTTCCAAAAGCAGGTGATAAAAGGTAAGTGTCAGAATATTTTTCGAGTGGAAAAGGGAGGGACACTGATGTCACTTTTTGCCTATTCAACAAGTACCATGCATATTTAATGATTAACTGCTCAGGAAAAGCAGAGTCCACTGGAATAAGACAAATACACAAATATAATAACATTAAACATTTTTACCTTCCAATTGTAGCAGGATTTACAGCTGTAATGATAAAAAGTGATCCTGTCTGCAACACAGGTGATCTAATTACAATTACTCTAATACATGGGGGCCAAATTTTTTCTTCATCTGCCAAAGAAAGAAATGTGTAAATATTAATTCAAATGCTATGGGAAAAAATTAGAAATATATAGGGATGAGTAGGAGGCATACATAAAGTAAAAATATATTGATAAAAATCTTCATTCTGTTTAAAACAACATTCTTAAATTCTGCTATACCACATACACAGTAAGTAAGGTTTAACAATGTCACCAATTTGAAATGATCAACCTATAGGACTTCCCTGGCGGTCCAGTGGTTAAGACTCCACACTTCCACTGCAGGGGGCACAGGCTTGATCCCCAGTCAGGGAACTAAGATCCCACATGCAGTGCAATGTGGCCCCAAATAAATAAATTTATAAAAAGATCAACCTAAAGATATTCAGCACCTATCACAATTATAAAATAATCAACTCTCTCTTTTTTAAGGTCTTGGAATTTGAAAGTATCCCAAAAAAGCATTTTTACATTAAGTTAGAAAAACTGAGTCTACCCTTTTTAAGAAAAAATGAGAGGAAATTCCATTAAGAACAAAATAAGCTCATACACACCAATATGAAATACTGAGTTTTAAAAGTATATCTTTATATCCTCAAGTAAAATAAATATTAGATTTACCATAATACCCATGTAAGCTGAATTCATGGACTACTCTTTTTAAAGGCAACTGCTTTCCCTCCCTCAATTACAAAAGTGGACAATTATCTAATCCACTAAAATAGACTTTGTACCTACTTTAGGATTAGAAAGTAGGTAACTTGGTTTTGTGTTCTACTGACTAAGCCATTCAATGCAATGAAACTTCAGGATCCAAGTACTAGTCATTTATTCACATCCTACTCTTGAAAAATAACCAAGCAGTTATAATTTTTAATAATGTCATTAATCTCTTTAAAACAATCAGCTAACTTTTTGGCAGATATATGGGTTAATAACACTTTTAACTGTTTTGCACTTTTACAATGACCATACTTGGTTATTTATGTAAAATTAAATAATGGCCATTTACTCACCTTCATCTTCAGAATCTTCTGCAGTTACATTGTCTTCACTGGTAATGTCTTCATCATAACTGTCCTCGGTCTGAGAGTCTGTAATTTCACCTTCTTCAGGCTCACTATCAGTCTCTATGATTTTCTCATCTTTAAATGAAGCCGAATTATAAATGTTTTCATTAAGAGTAGATTCTACAGTCTTTGCGCTAACTGGAAGAGTATATTTGGGGGGACTCTTTTTGTAATGAATGTCTATTTTGGCCTTCTTTTTCACACTTGCAAAATCTTCTCCCTCACTGCAGCTTATATGTTCAATACTTGATGTTTTTTGATCTTCTGAATTCAAATTCTGGAAAGAGGTGGGAACAGGAGAGAAGACTCTTAAACATGACCATCTTATATTTAATGCTAAATGTTTCAATGAATTAGTGAAGATATATGTAGAGTGAAATAGCTATTATCTCTACTGCCTCTTCCTCTCATGTTCCCTTTCCTGGTTAATGATATTACCATCCACTTATCCAAATCATAAGTCTTTGACATCTCCTTAACCACCACTTGAAATCAATCACCAAGTGCTATAGACTATGCCTGAAATTTATCCCAATTTTCTCTCCTTATCTATTTTCAGTGTCTTAACTGTCCCAGTCCAGGCCCTCATCACATATTGCTTGGACATGTGACAGCCTAGAACAATGCGGTCAAAAATAAAATGCAAGTTATATTTATACTTTAAAATTATCTAGTAGGGCCATTAAAAAGGTAAAAAGAAACCAGTGAAATTCATTTTATCTAACCCAGTACTTACAAAATATTATTAATTATATATAAAATTAACATTTAATCAATATAAAAATTACCAAAATATTTTACAAGGATTTTCCATACTAAGTCTTCAAAATTGAGTGTAGTTTACACTTAGAAAGCATCTTAATTAGGATTAGCTACATTTCAAGTATTCAATAGACAGATGGAGCTGGCTGAACAGTGCAGGTCTAGAGAATACAACTAAACCTAAATTTTCATTTTGAACGTTGAGCCAATTATCAAGTCAACATACATAACATAAAGAATTAGCTTTAATTACAGCAGGGATTTAAAGGTCCAAATGTACCTAATGTAGCAGAACTGAAGTTTTGTTAAAATTTAATATATTAGAGAGTTGGTTTGATAATACAAAAAAAGTACAGATGAATCAGTTACATCTCTTTTGTTCCAAAATTCCAACTTAACTGGCATAAGCCTTTTATTATTTATTATACACGCATACTGGGCATACCCTAGGACAAATGAACAAATCTATTATTTTAACTTTAGAAGAAACAGTTATTTTCCTTTGGTTTGTAACACAGTCTGAATTTTCTTTCTATCTTAGAGCAACATGATGAAGTGAATTCGTATGTTCCGCTGTTACTTTATAAAACATGACAGCATCTTAAACACACTTTGTTTGTTTGTTAAATTAATTAATTTATTTATTTTTGGCTGCGTTGGTCTTTGTTGCTGCGCGCAGGCTTTCTCTAGTTGCAGTGGGTGGGGTCTACTCTTCATTGTGGTGCGCAGGCTTCTCATTGCAGGGGCTTCTCTTGTTGTGGAGCATGGGCTCTAGGTGCGCGGGCGTTAGTAGCTGTGGCACGTGGGCTCAGTATTTGTGGCTCACTGGCTCTAGATCGCAGGCTCAGTAGTTGTCATGCACAGGCTTAGCTGCTCTGTGGCATTTGGGATCTTCCCAGACCAGGGATCGAACCTGTGTCCCCTGCTTTGGCAGGCAGATTCTTAACCACTGCGCCACCAGGGAAGTCCCTAAACAAGCATTTTTTTTTTTTTTTTTTTTTTTTGTGGTATGCAGGCCTCCCTCTGCTG
>NC_041221.1:78014715-78024835 GCF_002837175.3 Physeter macrocephalus | reverse complement strand
AACCCGGTTCCCCTGCATCAGCAGGCGGATGCGCAACCACCGCGCCACCAGGGAAGCCCTAAACACGCATTTTTAATAGCAGCATAAATTCAGTTTGAAGACTGGCTAAACACTCACAGTGTGATAGATAAACTATACATATTTCCAGCAACATAAACTCACCAAGAACAAGAACAAGGGAAAGGAGCTGAAAAACTATGAGGAACTTTAAAGGCCACTATGAATTATGGCCAAAAAATTTCCCTATCTATATGTGCTTAAAAAAAAAATTTCCAATCTTACATATTTTATTATTACTACTGCTTATAGGACAATACATGCAGAGGAAAAATGAGTGAAATTGCAAGAGGTACTGCTTTTTAAAAACTATTTGTCAGTCTGGAATGTTAGATAAATATTCATTAAGATATAAGAAAGGCCCAGGGCCTACATGTGGGCATTAAGCATATATGCATATTTCAAGTTATTACTCCAATCTCTTCATCCTACTTCCTTCCTTCCGTATACTCTACACTTCCAAAAAATGAGGCTCAAGAACATCTTAAAACTCAAGAAAAAGATGAGGATGTCCTAACTGCTTTCCTCCCATGCTTCACAATTACCTTTTAGAATCCTTGGGGAATTCTCAGAATTTCATCAGGATTTTTCTTAAGTCACTGTCCTGAAGTTAACATATTTTTGAAAGATGGTAAAGATGAACAATTATGGGAGCTAAGCTGGACCAAAATCTCAAAAAATGCTTTCAAATTTCATTCTCTAGTTTGTCAGGAAAGGTCATTTGAGGACCCCTAAATGTTCTTTGCTTTGCTAGGGAGAAGCAGTTTCATAATGCATCCTTTCAAACAGCTCAACCACTGGTAATAGGTAGACGTCACTAAAAAAGAGATCTTTAAAAAAAAAAGAAAAATCATTTTTGGTATTTTAGTTACATAATCTTCAATTCCTAGGTATTGCCAGTGAAAATAAAAGAGAAATAAAGACAAATTAAATACAGAATTGAGATAAAATTTCAAGAGTAGGAGAGGTGGCCAAGGTGAAGCAGGAAGACACTGAACTCACCTCCTCCCATAGACACATCAAAATTACAACTAGTTACAGAGCAACTATCTATGCGAATGACCTGAACACTAGAAGAAAAGATTTTCCACAACTAAAGACATAAAGAAGCACACAATACATATATACAATGGAATATCACTCAGCCATAAAAAGGAACGAAATTGGGTCATTTGTAGAGACGTGGATGGACCTAGAGACTGTCATACAGAGTGAAGTAAGTCAGAAAGAGAAAAACAAATATCGTTTATTATCGCATATATGTGGAATCTGAAAAAACTGGTATAGGCGATCTTATTTACAAAGCAGAAATAGAGACACAGACGTAGAAAACAAACGTGTGGATACCAAGGCAGAAAGCAGGGGAGGGGGGCATGGGATGAATTGGGAGGTTGGGATTGACATACATACACTATTGAAACTATGTATAAAATAGATAACTAATGAGAACCTATTGTATAGCATGGGGAACTCTACTTAATGCTCTGTGGTAACCTAAATGGGAAGGAAATCCAAAAAAGAGGGGATATATGTATACGTACTGCTGATTCACTTCGCTGTACAGTGGAAACTAACACAACATTGTAAAGGAACTATACATCAATAAAAATTTTTTTTTAAAAATTAAAAGAAACAAACAAACAAAAAGAACCACACGAGATGGGTAGGACAGGTGGAGACCCACACCCCCATGCTGGCAACCCACAAATGGAAGGAATATCAAGAGCACAGAGGTCCTCTACAAGGAGCGAGGAGTCTGAGCCCCAGATGGGGTCCCCAGCCCAGGGGTCCTGCACTGGAAAGATGAGCCCCCAGAATGTATGGCTTTGAAAACCCAGCAGAGCTTATGTTCAGGAGAACTAAAGGGATATAGGAATAAGATTCTGCTCTCAAGGGCACATGCAAAATGTCACATGCTCTAAGTCCCAACACTGAGGCAGTAGTTTGAAAGGAGCCTGGGTCAGCTATTTTTGGGAGTCTGTTCTATCCCAATATCACTGGTACTGGAACACACCACTTTGGAATTTTCCTCTAGTCTGTTAGTGCTGGCGCCCCAGCCCTGCCCACCAGAAGGCTGGCACAAGCCCCAAACCCCACCCCTGCCTGCCAGAAAGACAGCCATGCGGGCACCCAGCTTCACCCTCCAGTGAACCAGGAACAGCCTTGAGCCCCCCAGACCATGCAGCCAACTTCACAGGAAGGCTACCCTACCCTCTAGTAGGCCTACAGCCACCATAAGAAGGCATGGCCTCACAGCCAACCAGGCCAGGGGCCAGCCCTGCCTACCAGTGCTCCCACAGTAATCAGCCCCACCACAACAGAAGGATGTATATGCAGGATGTATATGTCCCCACATAGGGGACACCTCTAAAGCATCTGGTTCTGGAAACCAAAAAGGAGTGTGCTGCTGGGGCCCCAGAGGAGGTCTCCTAAATAAGGCCACTTCTCCAAGACAGGAAACATAAACAACCTACCTAACACATAGAAATAAACACAGAGAATTGGGTAAAGTGAGGAGACAGAGGAATATGTTCCAAATGAAGGTACAAGACATAACCTCAGAAAAAGAACAAACAAAGTGGAGATAAGCAATCTACCAGATAAAGAGTTCAAGGTAATGATCACAAAGATGCTCACCAAACTCAGGAGAAGAATCAATGAACATAAAATTTCAATAGTTAGAAAATATGAAGAAGAACCAAACAGAGCTGAAGAGTAACTGAAATTTAAAATATAACTAGAGGGGCAAGAAATTAGATGATACGGAGGAATAGATCAGCAATCTGGGAAACAATAGCAGAAATCACTCAAGCTGAAGAAAAAACAGAACTTAAAAAAATGAGTATAGGGGCTTCCCTGGTGGCGCAGCGGTTGAGAATCCGCCTGCCGATGCAGGGGACACGAGTTCGTGCCCCGGCCCGGGAAGATCCCACATGCCATGGAGTGGCTGGGCCCTTGAGCCATGGCCGCTGAGCCTACGCATCCGGAGCCTGTGCTCCACAACGGGAGAGGCCACAACAGCCTGCGTTCCACCAAAAAAAAAAAAAAAAAAAAAAAAGAGTATAATTTAAGAGAGCTCTGGGACAATATCAAGCATATTAACAATCACAATACAGGAGTCCCAGGAGGAGAAGAGAAAGAAAGGGGAAGAAAGCTTATTTGAAGAAATCATAGCTGAAAACTTCCCTAACCTGGGGAAGGAAACAGATATCCAGGTCCAGGAAGCACAGAGTCCCAGACAAGATGACTCTAAAGAGGTTAATTACAATTAAAATGGAAAAAATTAAAGAAAAACAGAGAATTTTAAAAGCAACAAGGGACAGGCAACTAGTTATCCACAAGGGAGCTACCATAGGCTATCACTGACTTTTCAGCAGAACTTTGCAGGCCAGAAAGGAGTGGCACCATATATTCAAGGTGATGAAAGGAAAAAACCTACAACCAAGAACACTCTACCCGGAAAGGCTATCCTTCAGATTGGAAGGAGAGATAAAGAGATTTACAGACAAACAAAAGCTAAAAGAGTTCAGCACCATTAAAACAGCTTTACAAGAAATGTTAAAGGGACTCCTCTAAGTAGAAAAGAAAGGACCACAACTAGAAATATGGAACTTATGAAAGGAAAAATCTCATTGGTAAAGGTAAACATACAGGAAAGGTAGCAAATCAACCACTGATAAAGCTAGTAGAAAGGCTAAAAGATGAAAGTAGTAAAATCACATATATCTACATAAGCAGTTAAGGGATAAACAAAACGAAAACGTAAAATATGACCTCAGAAACATCAGATGTAGGGGGAAACGAAAGTAAAAATGTAAAGCAGTTAGAATGCATTCAAACTTAAGAAATCGTCTTAAAATAATCACATATATATAGGTTGTCAAATATGAACCTCATGGTTACCAAAAACCAACAACACATACACAGAAAAGAGAAAGGAATCCAAACATAACACTTAAAGGTAGTCATCAAATCACAAGGGAAGAGAGCAAAAGAAAAAAGGAACAAAAAAGTACTACAGAACCCCCCCAAAAAACAATGAACAAAATGGCAGTAAGTACATACCTATCAGTAATTACTTCAAATGTAAATGGATTAAAAGCTCCAATTAAAAGACACAAAGTGGCTGAATGGATTAAAAAAAAACATGTATATGCTGCCTACAAGAGACTCACTTCAACTCTAAAGACACACACAGACTGAAAGTGAGGGATAGAAAAAGGTATTCCATGCAAATGAAATAAAAAGAAAACTGGGGTAGCAATACTTATATCAGACAAAACAGACTGTAAAACAAAGACTGTCGAAAGAGACAAACAAGAATGTTATATGCTAAAGGGATCAAGCCAACAAGAAGATATAACAATTGTAAATATCTATGTATCCAACACAGGAGCACCTAAATACATAAAGAAAATACTAACAAACATAAAGGGAGAAATTGACAGTAACACAATAATAGTAGGGGACTTTAACACTCCACTTACATCAATGGACATCATCTAGACAGAAAAACAGTAAGGAAACACTGGCCTTAAACTAAATGAACCTAACAGATACATAGAGAACATTTCATCCAAAAGCAGCAGGATACACATTTGTTTCAAGTGAACATGGAACATTCTGTATGATGATGACATGCTAGGCCACAAAACAAGTCTCAAGAAATTTAAGACTGAGATGCAACTAGAGATTATCATACAACGTGAAGTAAGTCAGAAAGACAAAGACAGACACCATATAATATCACTTAAATGTGGAATCTAAAATATGACACAAATGAACCTATCTACAAAACAGAAACAGACTCACAGACATAGAGAAAAACCTGTGGTTGCCAAGGGGGCAGAAGGGAGGGAGAGGGATGGACTGGGAGTTTGGGGTTAGTAGATGCAACCTATTACAATTAGAATGGATAAACAACAAGGTCCTACTGTATAGCACAGGGAACTATATCCAGTCTCCTGGGATAAACCATAATGGAAAAGAATTTTTTAAAAGAAGAATGTATAGATGTGTATAACTCAGCAGAAATTAGTACAACACTGTAAATCAACTATACTTCAATTAAAATTTAAAAAAAATTAAGACTGAAATATTAAGCAGCATTTTCAACCACATCGGTATGAAACTAGAAATCCACTACAAGAAAAAAACTGCAAAAACCACTGACACATGGAGTCTAAACAATACGCTACTACACAAGCAATGGGTCACTAATGAACTCAAAAAAGAAATCTGAAAAATACCTGGAGACAAATGAAAGTAGAAAAACAATGATCCCAAATCCATAGGATGCAGCAAAAGTAGTTCCAAGAGAAAGTTTATAGAAATACAAGCTTACCTCAGGAAACAAGAAAAATCTTAAATAAACAATCTAACCTTACAGCTGAAGGAACTAGAAAAAGAAGAAAAAAAACCAAAGTTAAGAGAAGAAATAATAAAGGTCAGAAAAGAAATAAATGATACAGAGAATTCCCTGGTGGTCCAGTGGTTAGGACTCTGCACTTCCACTGCAGAAGGCATGGGTTCGATCACTGGTCGGGAAACTAAGATTCTGCAAGCTGCACAGCATGGCAAAAAAAAAAAAAAAAAAAAAAAGAAAGAAAGAAATTGTAGAGACCAAAAAAAGAAAAAAGATCAGGGAAACTAAGAGCTGGTTCTTTGAAAAAAATAAACAAAATTGCTAAACCTTTAGCAAGACATCACCAAAAGAGAGGGTCCAAATAGATAAAATCAGAAAGAGAAGTTACAACTGATATTGCAGAAATACAAAAAATAAGAGATTACTATGAACAATTATATGCCAATAAAACAGATAACCTAGAAAAAATGGATAAACCCTGAAAAACACAGTCTCCCAAGACTGAATCAGGAAAAAACAGAAAATATGAACAAACCATTTACTCCAAAAAACTCACAAGAAATAAAATCCAGGATCAGATGGCCTCACAGGTGATTTCCACCAAACATTTAGAGAAGAGTTAACAAATCTATCTTTCTCAAACTATTCCAAAAAGTTGAAGAGGAAGGAACACTTCCAAACTCTCTACAAGGCCAGCATCAGCCTGATACCAAAACCAGACAAAGACACGACAAAAAAAGAAAACTTCAGGCCAATATCACTGATGAACACACATGCAAAAATCCTCAAGAAAATATTAGCAAACCAAATTCAATAATACATTAAAAGGACCATATACCATGATCAAGTGGGATTTATCCCAGGAATGCAAGGATGGTTCAATACCCACAAATCAATCAATACAATACACCACACTAACAAACTCAAGAGTGAAAACCATGATCGTCTCAATAGATGCAGAAAAAGCTTTTGACAAAATTCAACATCCATTTATGATAAGCTCTAAACAAAGTGGGTACAAAGGAAACGTACTTCAACATAATAAAGGTCATATATGACAAACCCACAGCCAACATCATACTCAATGGTGAAAAGCTGAAAGCATTTCCTCTAAGATCAGGAACAAGACAAGGATGCTCACTCTTGCCACATTTATTCAACTCAGTATTGAAGTCCTTGCCACAGCAATCAGACAAGAAAAAGAAAAGAATCCAAACTAGAAAGAAGTAAAACTGTCACTGTTTGCTGGTGACATTATACAACATATAGAAAATCCTAAAGACACTACCAAAAAAAACTGTGAGACCTAACAAATGAATTCAGTAAAGCTGCAGGATACAAAATTAATATACAGAAACCTGTTGTATTTTTATACATTTAACAAAAAACTACAAGAGAAATTAAGAAAACAATCCCAGGGACTTCCCTGGTGGCACAGTCGTTAAGACTCCACACGCCCAATGCAGGGGGCCCAGGTTTGATCCCTGGTCAGGGAACTAGATCCCACATGCATGCCGCAGCTAAGAGTTTGCATGCCACAACTAAGGAGCCCTTGAGCCGCAACTAAGGAGCCCGCCTGCCACAGCTAAGGAGCCCATGTGCCACAACGAAGGAGCCTGTGAGCCGTAACTAAGGAGCTCGCCAGCCGCAACTAAGGACCCTGCCTGTCACAACTAAGACCCAGTGCAACCAAATAAAGAAATATTTTTTTTTAAAAAAGAAAACAATCCCATTTACAACTGCATCAAAAAGAATAAAATACCTCGGAATAAATCTAACCAAAGAGGGACTCCCCTCGTGTCTCAGTGGCCAATGCAGGGGACGCGGGTTCAAGCCCTGGTCCGGGAAGATCCCACATGCCGCAGAGCAACTAAGCCCAGGGGCCACAACTACTGAGCCTGCGCTCTAGAGCCCATGCGCCACAACTACTGAGCCCACGTGCTACAACTACTGAGCCTGCATGCCTAGAGCCTGTGCTCTGCAACAAGAGAAGCCACCACAATGAGAAGCCCACGCACTGCAACGAAGAGTAGCCCCTGCTTGCTGCAACTAGAGAAAGCCCGCGCTTAGCAACGAAGACCCAACACAGCCAAAAATAAATAAATTAAATAAATATATAAATAAGGCTCAAGGATTGATTAATTAAAAAAAAAAAATCTAACCAAAGAGGAAAACGACTCATACTCTAAAAACTATAAAATATTGAGGAAAGAAGAGGAACAAATGGAAAGCTATACTGTGCTCATGGATTGGGAGAATTAATATTGTTAAAATGGCCATACTATATCCAAGACAATCTAAAGACTCAATGCAATCCCTATTAAAATACCAATGGTGCTTTTCGCAGAACTAGAATAATTCTATAATTTGTAAGGAAACACAAAAGAACCCAAATAGCCAAAACAATCTTAAGAAAGAAGAACAAAGCTGGAGGTACCATGCTCCCTGATTTCAAAATATACTACAAAGCTACAGTAATCAAAACAGTATGGTACCGGCACAAAAAAAGACACATAGATCAATGGAACAGAATAGAGAGCCCAGAAATAAACCCACACTTATATGGGAAGTTAATCTATGACAAAGGAGGCAAGGATACACAATGGGAAAAGATTGCCTCTTCAGTAAATGGTGATGGGAAAATTGGACGGCTATGTGCAAAAGAATGAAACTGGACCATTTTCTCACACCATACACAAAAAATAAACTCAAAATGGATTAAAGACTTAAATGTAACAAAGGAAGAAAGAATATACAATGGAGAAAAAACAGTCTTTTCAGCAAGTGGTGTTGGGAAAGCTGGACAGCCACATATAAAATCAATGAAGTTAGAACACTCTCTCACACCCTACACAAAAATAAACTCAAAACGGTTTGAAGACTTAAATGTAAGACATGACACCATAAAACTGCTAGACAAGAACATAGGAGAAACATTCTCTGACATAAATTGTAGCAATGTTTTCTTAGGTCAGTCTCCCAAGGCAACAGAAATATTAATAAACAAGATCTAATCAAACTTAAAAGCTTTTGCACAGCAAAGGAAACTATAAACAAACAAAAAGACAACCCATAGACTGGGAGAAAACCTTTGCATACAATGCAACCAACCAGGGCTTAATTTCCAAAATATACAAACAGGTCACACAACTCAATAACAACAAAACAACCAACCCAAAACAAAAAATGGGCAGAAGACCTAAAGAGACATTTCTCCAAAGAAGACATACAGATGGCCAAGAAGCACATGAAAGGATACTCAACTTCATTATTAGAGAAATGCAAATTAAAACTACAATGAGGTAACCCCTCACACTGGTCAGAATGGCCATCATTAAAGTCTACAAATAATAAATGCTGGAGAGGGCGTGGAGAAAAGGGAACGCTCCTACACTGCTGATGGAAATATAAGTTGGTGCAGCCACTATGGAAAACAGGATGGAAGTTCCTTAAAAAGCTAAAAATAGAGTTACCATATGATCCATCAATCCCACACCTGGGCACATACCCAGAGAAAACTATAATTCAAAAAGATACATGCACCCCATGTTCTTTGCAGCGCTATTTACAACAGCCAAGACATGGAAGCAACCTAAATGTCCATCGACAGATGAATGGATAAAGACGATGTGGTATATATACACAGTGGAATACTACTCAGCTATAAAAAAAGAATGAAATCATGCCTTTTGCAGCACATGGATGCACTTATCATCCTAAGTGAAGTAAGTCAGAAAGAGAAAGACAAATATCATATATCACTTATATATGGAATCTAAAACATGACCCGAACTTATTTACAAAACAGAAACAGACTCACAGACATAGAAAACAAACTTATGGTTGTAAAAGGGGTGGAGGTGAGGGAATAAATTAGGAGCTTGGGATTAGCAGATACAAACTACTATATATAAAACAGATGAACAACAAGGCCCTACTGTATAGCACAGGGAACTATATTCAGTATCTTGTAATAAACCATAATGGAAAATATGAAAAAGAATATATATACATATTACTGAATCACTCTGCCGTACACCAGAAACTAACGCATTATAAATCAACTATACTTCAATAAAAAAATATGAATATATACGTATAAAAAGACATGTATGACCTGAAACCAGAAACCTCCTAGAAGAGAACATAGGCAGTATGCTCTTTGACATCAGTCTTAGGAATATTATTTTGGATATGTCTCCTCAGTCAAGGAAAACAAAAGCAAAGATGAACAAATGGGACTACATCAAACTAAAAAGCTTTTGCACAGCAAAGGAAACTATAAACAAAACAAAAAGGCAGCCTAGTGAAAGGCAGAAGGTATTCGCAAATGATATGACCAATAATGGGTTAATATACAAACTATATAAACAGCTTCACAACTTTGCATCAAAAAAATCCCGTTAAAAAATGCGCAGAAGAACAAATAGACATTTTTGCAAAGAGGAAATGCAGATGGCCAACAGGCACACGAAAAGATGCTCAATACTGCTAATCATGAGGGACGTGCAAATCAAAACAACGAGATTATCACCTCACACCTGTTCTAGAGGCTATTATCAAAAAGGCAACATTAGGTCCCATTTGTTTATTTTTGTTTTTTACTTCCATTTCTCTAGGAGGTGGGTCAAAAAGGATCTTGATGTGATTTATGTCATAGAGTGTTCTGCCTATGTTTTCCTCTAAGAGTTTGATAGT
>NC_041221.1:78013159-78013621 GCF_002837175.3 Physeter macrocephalus | reverse complement strand
TTCGTGCCCCGGCCCGGGAAGATCCCACATGCCACGGAGTGGCTGGGCCCATGAGCCATGGCCACTGAGCCTGTGCGTCCAGAGCCTGTGCTCCGCAATGGGAGAGGCCACAACAGTGAGAGGCCCGTGTACCACAAAAAAAAAAAAACTAGAAACAATAAATGCTGAAAGGGTGTGAAGAAAAGGGAACACTCTTGCACTGCTGGTGGGAATGTGAACTGGTACAGCCACTATGGAGAACAGTATGGAGGTTCCTTAAAAAACTACAAATAGAACTACCATATGACCAAGCAATCCCACTACTGGGCATATACCGAGAAAACCGTAATTCAAAAAGAGTCATGTGCAAAATGTTTACTGCAGCTCTATTTACATAGCCAGGAGATGGAAGCAACCTAAGTGTCCATCACTGGATGAATGGCTAAAGAAGATGTGGCACATATATACAATGGAATATTACTC
>NC_041221.1:77999197-78013108 GCF_002837175.3 Physeter macrocephalus | reverse complement strand
GACGCAGCCGCATAGACAGGGAGATCGGTGCTTTGTGACCACCTAGAGGGGTGGGATAGGGAGGATGGGAGGGAGGGAGACGCAAGAGGGAAGAGATATGGGAACATATGTATATGTATAACTGATTCACTTTGTTATAAAGCAGAAACTAATACACCATTGTAAAGCAATTGTACTCCAATAAAGATGTTAAATAAATAAATAAATAAAATATAGTGTTAAAAAAAAGATAACAAATAACAAGTGTTGCCAAGGATGTGCAGAAAAGAGAACCCTTTTGCACTGTTTGTGGTATTGTAAATTGGGACAGCCGCTATGGAAAACAGTATGAAGGTTCCTCAAAAAATTCAAAAGAGAACTGCCATGATCCAGAAATTTCACTTCTCCGTATTTACCAGAAGAAAACAAAAACATGAACTCAAAAATATATATGCACCGCAATGTTCATCACAGCATTATTTACAACAGGCAACATGAAAGCAACCAAAGTGTCCATTGACAGATAAATAGATAAAGATATGGCGTGTGCACGCACACACGTACAGGAACATTACTCAGCTATTTAAAAAACGAAATCTCATGGGCTTCCCTGGTGGCGCAGTGGCTGAGAATCCGCCTACCGATGCAGGGGACACGGGTTCATGCCCCAGTCCGGGAGGATCCCACATGTCACGGAGCGGCTGGGCCCGTGAGCCATGGCCACTGAGCCTGCGCGTCCGTAGCCTGTGCTCCGCAACGGGAGAGGCCACGACAGTGAGAGGCCCGCGTACCACAAAAAAAAAAAAAAAAAAAAACGGTATCTTGTCATTTGCAAAGACATTAATGATTCTAGAGGGTATTATGCTGAGTGAAATAAGTCAGACAGAGACAGGCAAATACCTTATGATCTCACTTACATGTGGAATCTAAAAAACAAAACAAACAAACAAAAGGAAAACAGATTCATAGATACAGAGAACTGGATGGTTGCCAGAGGGGAGCGAGATGGGAGTGGGGGCAAACGAAGTGAAGGGGATTAAGAGGTACAACTTTCTGGTTATAAAATAAATAAGCCACGGGAATACAATTTACAGCATAAGGAATATGGTGAATAATAATATAATAACTTTTTATGTGGAAGATGATGGTTACTAGACTTAAGGTGATCATTTCATAACGTGTGCAAATGTCAAATCACTATTTAGTACACCTGAACCTAACATAATATTGTACTTCAGCTGTATTTCACAAAAAAAAAAAAAAGAGGGCTTCCCTGGTGGCGCAGTGGTTGAGAGTCCGCCTGCCGATGCAGGGGACACAGGTTCCTGCCCCAGTTCGGGAGGATCCCACATGCCACGGAGCGGCTGGGCCTGTAAGCCGTGGCCACTGAGCCTGCACGTCCGGAGCCAGTGCTCCACAATGGGAGAGGCCACAACAGTGAGAGGCCAGCGTACCGCAAAAAAAAAAAAAAAAAAAGAAAGAAATCAAGAGTAAAGTATTGAATAGTTGCCACAATTTACAAAATGCCAATATAAGAAATAAGCCTCCTTTCCTGCCTGTAAACCACCAACCTAATTCTATTTAGGGAGTAGAAATAAGAGCACTGATAACATTTTTTTACTTCCCTTCTTTCAATTTAATATTGTATCATAAGTATTTTAAAATACCCCTCAGCCTTTAAAAACTACCATCTGAATAACTAAATAATGTTTTTTCAATTAAATGTACTATCATTTTCTTTCTTTTTTCTTCCATTTTTATGAAGACATAATTGACATATAGCACTGCAGAAGTTTAAGGTTTACAGCATAATGATTTGACTTACATACATCAAAAATGACTACCATGGTTAAGTTTAGTGAACATCCATCATCTCATTTTCATACAAAATAATTTTTTTCCTTGTGATAAGAACTCTCAGAATTTACTCTCTTAACAACTTCCATATATAACTTACAGCAGTGTTAATTGTATTTATCATGTTGTACATTACAGCCCTAGTACTTATTAATCCTATAACTGGAAGTTTGTACCTTTTGACTACCTTCATCTAACTATCCCCCTCTCCCCAACCCCTGCCTCTGGTAACCACAAATCTGGTATCATCTTCTATGAGATTATTTATTTGTTTTTCAAATGTAACTGACTTATAACACTATCTCAGTTCTTGGTGCACAATATAGTAATTCAATATTTCTATACCTTACAAAATGATCACAATGTCAAGTCTAGTTACCATGTTTCCACACAAAGATATTACATTATTATTGACTATATTCCCCGCACTGTACATTTCATCCCTGTGACTCATTTACTTTGTAACTGGAAGTTTAAATGTACCATCATCTTCTTAACCAATAACTGTCAGCCATTTAAATCTAATTTTTTGTTCTTATAAATATTGCTGTATAACTATACAAAGGAATGTTTCTTTGGTATTTTTTTTTTATTACAAACTAGAAATGAGACTTTTCCAGTTAAAGCATATGAACATTTTTATGGTTATTGATATAAATAATCCATTTTCCCAAAAGATACCAATTGAAACTAATGAATATATACGTATCCTAAATTTGCTAGCAATGGAATTTTTTAATGTTTGCTAACATAAGAAGGAATTGCTCAACAAAACTAAGAATGTTGAACTTTTACCTACACCTATTTACAAACTGTGTTTTTCTTTTATTGTGAATTGTGCACTGACATCAACTTATCAATAGCTGGTATGAATGTTCTTCTTCCAAATTATGTAACACAAGAGTATTTTATCTGCCCTAAATCTACCTGCTTCAAACTTTAAGAAATTTTTTCTGCTTCTAGTGACTGAGAATTTGTGAGAAGTCCATGTTTGTTCCATGTGAAAGCTTCTTGGTTGGTAGATTCTGATATCTTGTTATTGTAATGAATATGTTTAAAATACAGAGTTACTAAATGATTTTCAGTTTCATCAAAAATTTTGGCTTAATTATGATATCACCATTATGTAAATTTTAAAAATTATGACATTACCTTTTCCTCATTTGTTGTAGAAGAATCAAGATCCTTTCTTTTCTTCTTCAATTTTTTATCTTTACTTTGTTTTGTGCCACAAGTCTGATAAGGTTGCAAATCTACTCGAGAATGAAATTGATATCGACCACTTTCCACATCACAGTAGTAATAAATTCCAGTGGAAGGATCATAATATAGTTGATTTTCCTTTCAAAGTTAAGAAAACAATAAGTTCTATTCAAGTAAGATGAAATAAAATAGAAAAATAGACTTAATAGAAATGACAAATATATTCAAATACAGTAAATTTTCTTTTAAGAACTATAGTATTTTTGGAAAAAATGAATAAAGATAACAGAATGAAAAATGCTTGTAATTTTCCAAAATACTTTACCATTCAATCTGCTCTAATTTTCCTAGTGTGGAAAATGAATAATTTACATATTATATTAAATCTCATGAAACTGCCAATATTTGACCATTTTTTTACTTATAGAAACAGCAACTTCATATGGTTCAACAGAAACCTTTTAGAAGTCATGAAAACTAAGGTATGCATCAGAAAAAGCTGACCATATAAAAGCAACTGCAGACTCATTCTCCATATAATTACACGATAATGGTTTGGTAGTATAAACCCCTAAATCCTCCTCTCAATGACATAAAACAAAGATTTGCCTTTCAATGTTCATGATTCAAAATCCTAGAGAAAAATCTGAAAATAAAATTAAGCTCATGAACACTAAAACATAACATTCTGTACAAAGAAATCAATAAACAATTGTCTTCACTAATCAATTAATTCTACACTAAGTAACTACATAAGACTTAGAGTAAAGCAGCCATGCAATATACAGTTTTGGTAAATTATGGATAAAAACTAGAAAGATAAAATTATGTAATCATCTGCATTTATTAGATACTGGCCAGTACTCTATAACCAAGATTTAATTGAACAGTCTGTATTTTATTTACATCATAAATCCATGCAGATCAGACTTGGAAACATCTTGCAAAGATATATACTGAGATTAAGCAAGTAAAGCTTCCTGAAAAAGAATAATTTATTTTTCTAACTGTTGATACTATTGCAATTTATTGTCTTTAATTCATTTTGTAGATCTCTTACAAAAATATTTAGAATTCTCACTATCTTTCCTTCAGCTAAAAACTGAATGGAAGCTTTCTGATCTTTATTTCCAGTGATAACAGAACTTCTACAACTCAAATCTTTTTAATCTGCTACGTCTTTCAGTCCAAAATATAGACATTTTCAAATATGTAAGAAAATTAATTAAAATAAAATGAAAACTAGCACAATAAAAATGGCCAAACAATGAAGTCCCTACTCCACTGAGACACAACCTGCAGAATGTAATTAAGCATTTACAGAATAGATGTCAGGAAGAAAATTACAGAAAAGAAGGTAGAAGAATGACAAAGACTAACATCATATACTTGGAAATTCCGTATTTTTCTAGAAACCAAGTAATTAATAGCTATTTTCTTTGGTAATAAGAGTTTAAACATTAATTTTCTAGGTATTAATTAGCACTGTCAATTAGCATACTCCTGTGAAATAAAACCCTCTTTTACAAAGTATTTACAAAGTACTATACCAAGTACAAACTGACAAGCTAATGAAATCCCTTATCTAACTAAAATATTTACTATTATCATTACGTTCCCTAGAGTAGTTAATAATAGTTCCAATAACTGGAATGGTGAATATCTGCTCCACTTTGGGGCACTACATTCTGTAATTCCTGAAGACCAGATCATATGTGTAGACCACTGAGGTTGAGGTATGTGGGTATATAACTTCCAGCATCATTGTCATCAAAACCTGAAAAAATCCAATTAAATACCAGACCTTCAACAGTCATAACACTACATTATAAATCAAGAACTTTCTTTTCTGGTTTTGCCCTAGTCCGTAGTCCATTATATTTCTGATTCCATACTAATTCCCCAGTTCTCACTGTTAACAAATTGATTTTTTAAAAGTGAAATGCTTAAAAGTCACAAAATATAAAACAATGACTAATAATAAACATGCTATAAAGAATTTAAGAAAAAGACTCCTCTGTGGTCTAAAATGGATTCATAAAGATATAAGTATTTGAAACAATTTTTAAAAAAATCTTACCCCAAGCCTAGAATTAACAACATTACTTCCTTTTAGTTTAGGTTCTTAAACATTTTACAAAATGTAGTTGTCTCCTTTTATTAATAAATACGCTAACATTTTTGTATGTTACTTTACATATAAAAGGTTATTAGATCTCTCTAAAATATTAATCTATAATAACACAATTAACTTATTTAATTAAATAAACATAGAAATACAGTATCATAAACTACTTTATAAATCTTTACTCTTGCCAAATAGCTTTAAATCAATTTTTACATGCAGCTCCCTGCTTATCTTAATTCAACCTAGGGTTTAATATTTGGTTTTTAAGCAGCTAAGAACACAACCATACAGTACTAAAAGTTCTGAGATACTTACAGAATCGTAATAGAATCCAGTGCTGTGATCAAAATACAATCCAGTATTCTCATCATAACTAAATCCAGTCTGTGATACAGCAGCTTCTGCTGCAGCTCTCAAACTTTCAGCTAGTGATGAACCTTCTAAGGATGTATCTTCTGTTGCTAAGACAGATGCTGGCTCCTACGTATAATACAATCATGTCAAATAGGACAAAAACATCCTCATATCAATATAGAAGCAGAATTTGAAACAATAAACAGACCTAAAAACTATTCTGAATAATAAGACCTCAATTTCTGCAATGAAAAGGGATGGCTATCAATTACAATTTGATCCACTTTAAAATATATGAATTACTGTATCAGTTAATTCAATTCTGACCCAGTTTTGAAGACACTAGAAGTAAGTGAGTGACCATTACTCAAAAATAAATGCCTAATACCATAGGGAAGCAATCCACAAAATACAGACTGAAATATTCTTTAAGACAAATGATCTGGATTCTTCAATAATTACAGGCTCAAGGGGAAAAAAAATTTTAGAAAAGAGATAGAGAAGAAAGGTATAAATTATACATCACACATCAAGCAGTTGCCCTGTATGAACCTTACTGGGATCCTGATTCAAACAAATGGTAAAAACAAATTTATAAAACATTCTGGGAAATTTGAACAGTGGCAAGATATTTGACATAAAGGAAGTATTAAAAAAAAATTTGATGTGAACATGGTATTGTGGTTGCTCAAAATTTTTTGGTTGAGTCAAACGTACTGACAAATTTTGTTTTAGTTTATGTACAGCATACACTTTTGCAACACAACAGAGTAGGAAAACAGTCACACATACGAGCAAGTTCTAATTTTTGTTTCTCTAAAACTGTATTATTGGGCTTCCCTGGTGGCGCAGGGGTTGAGAGTCCACCTGCCGATGCAGGGGACACGGGTTCGTGCTCCGCGGGCCTGGGAAGATCCCACATAGCCGCAGGCCATGAGCCGTGAGCCGTGGCCGCTGAGCCTGCGCGTCCGGAGCCTGTGCTCCGCAACGGGAGAGACCACAACAGTGAGAAGCCCGTGTACCGCAAAAAAAAAAAAACTGTATTATTCACTGCATAATTACACGCAGAACATTTACAACCCTTGTATATGTTGTAATAAACCAAAGAAGTCTATTATTCTACAGAATAACAACAAAGAAGAACAAGTTCTTGAGTATCAACAGTTTCAAGTGAAGCATTTTATTACCTGTGAATTTGAGGCAAAATGGTCCTCTTGTCCACAATTAACATTTTCTGTTATATCAGTACCAGCATAAGCATCATTTTCTATGTGTGACTGGTCTTTAGAATTAAAAGTAGAAGATTTGATATCCTGATCTTCTTGAACTGGGAGTTCAGATGCTTTATTTGGAAGATTAACATCATTATAGTATGTCTGATAATAATAATCTATTGCAAAAAAAATTAAGTGATATCATATTAGAATAGTGTATATAAAAAGGACTTAATTCCAAAACACTGGCACTGAACACAAAAGAGCACATGTTGCAAACAAACCATATTTTTATAATTATACATATTTTAACAGATTAAAATTAATGGTCCAAATAAATCTGCAGAGATATATATCTTTGATTCTAACGTCACCTTCAGTACCCTAGCTGTCAAGCTAAAAAGAAAAAAAAGGTAAGCAGATTTGGATTTTCCATAGCAAGAGTAAAAAGAGAAAACAGGTAGATAGGTTGTGTTCTGTCAAAAAAAAAAAAAATTAGCAACTCTTTAACAATGTCTAACTACATATCACAGTATACTTCAATATCAAATGACATGTCAAGGGCTGACTTTTTCTGTCAAATTTTGCTCATGGTGCTGACTTTTTAAAAAACATAATATTATATAGATATGTAATGTTCATACCATTGCTGTGTTTAGCATTTGCTAAGTTGCATACTGAATAAAACAAGGCAAAATTTAATGGGAAAGATTATTTCCTGTTATCCCTATTTATTAAAACTTGGTTTCTCAGTTATTTTGCCTCACAACATAATGCCACTAGCAAGGCCAGGGTTGTAGGCTCACCCCATTCCCAGGAGGGCCTAAGAGACTGACACTGAACTGATGCTAAGTGGAACGCATCACCAAGAAAACACATGCCCCTGGTCACAAGTAAGGTCAGATGAGAGTAGATGGCTTACAGCATAGCAAAGATTACTCAGTGAATGTGTCACTGAACGCATATTAGCAATATTACGTATTTACAGGAATAACAATACATTCCTACTTTCCCACCAAAAGAGCAAATAGATTATCTGAAAATACCAAATCATATGGAGAAAAGTCAACTTTGTAACAGCTCTCCTATTTACCTAGATGTATACAGATTCTAAATTTAAAGAAAACTCCATGTTAGCATGATTTGAATGTAGTAGTATTAGGATATCTTCACTATAAGCTGAATACCTGAGATTGACCAAGGAGGGTGGTTCTCTGTTTGTACTTCTACATCAGACTTTTTATTATCTTCATTTCTCCCACAATGGAGTATTTTACTGAGCTCTTCTACCTGAAAGAAAGCAAGGCGTTAGGAAAAATAAACCATACAGCAATCTAATAATATACACACTATTCTCCTGAAATTACAATAATTATTTTTCCTGGTAAAAGTTTGGAGAAGGACCAATATCAGCTAGTTTCCTTTTCAGAAAAACTGAAAATACTACAATATAATTGGCTTTCACCTTTTACATCTGCAGAAGGAGATGTTTTTATTCTTATATTCTCTAGCTAACCTCAAACTATTACCTCCAAAAATCAGACTGACTAAATTAATAAGACTTAGTGAACAGGATCCTTTATTTCTAACAAATAAGGAAGTTTTTATACTACTATTTTAATCAGTCAGCAGTTCTCCCTAAGGAGAATTAAATCATTGAATTAAATTATCTAGTATCATTCAGTGTTCTCCACCTGGAATTAACCATTCACTTAAATAATGCCACTCATATACTTTAACATACTTTTTCCTTGAAATAGTAATCTTATAATTAAGTAACTTGAGCAGAAGGAAAGAGAGGTGACTGCCTCAGAGATGCATCTCGCTTCCCTGTGTCTCACTGAATACCAAGGCCAGAACAACTGAGTGTGAAAAATACCCATAAGCAGATGAAGAGCAGCCTCATCAATACAGCTCAGTCAGACAGGAACTCAGTGTGAGATTATACCCATTATAAGCACAAAACCAAAAAACGAGCTTCTTTAATGATACATAAAGCTTAAAAAGAGAAAGGTGATAAGACTGATTATATACAGATTATCTGTGCACTTCATAGATTATCAGATCTGCTGCTACCACCAGGGCTGGAACTAAAGTGAAGCGAGCAAGGCACCTAAGGCACAAAATTTAAGGAGACATTTACTCTCAGCTTCATGCAAGTATAGAATCATACCTGAGAACGAGTGCCCCCTTGAATTTTTCACCCTAGGCTACTGATCACCTTGCTCTAATCCTGGCTCTGGCTACTACCACTATTACTATGAACAAGACCATTTATATAGTATCTGCTACGTGCTAGGCACTGCACTTGGTACTGTGGGTAACATCTCAATTCATTCTTACAACCACCTTACAAATTAGTTGTCCTAAACCCCATTTTACATGTGAGAAATCTAAAGAAAGTAATTTGCACAAAGTTTCTTTGACTCCAAAGCCTGTACATATTGTACTTTCCTGCTAGTTCACCCTCAATTCTCAAGCCAAATTTTTACTGCTCCAGATAAAACACTTATCTAGTAATTAGGAATGACAGTTAACAAACTCCACCCACCACCAGGGGAGACTGACTACAAAGATAATAAAGAGTAATTTCTATGCATTTCAATTTTTCATATTAGACTGCTATCAAATTAACACTAATAACCAAAACGCTGGCTCTTCAAAGATTAGCAAAAACGTTTTCTTTTAGCATCTCTATAGCAAGCGGTACTTTTACAATTTAGAATTATAAAAGGGTTTTTTTTTACAGCTCATATTTTACTCCCCTTTCCCCACAATATTTTAACAATATTTGTAGTCTCCTAGCACAGTCGCTATGCATTGTAGTTGTCCAAGAAATAGTCGTTGAGTAACAAAACACAAATTTTCGATAATGTCATAATGTTAACAACTCTATACAATGGGCACAGAAAGTCACTGCAACTCAGCGGTAATTTTCATAAATTATTTGATAGCAAAGCGCAACAAAGTTTGATGATACTTTAACGTTCAGCCTACATTTGTCGTTTTAGGAAATGTACCAATATACGCCAAAAGACTAGACAACAGTTTAACTGAAATTAATAATTACGTGGAAATAACTTGTTGGGAGAGTGCGACTGCCCAAAACAATCAAGCTGAAAAGATTATGCTTTTAAAAGTTTTTTAAAAATGTGAGTTTAAATATTTGTCCTTACTGCATGTTATAAGAACAAAGTTAGCTGCTCAGTGTCTCTAACGAAGTTCTATCTTCCCTACTTCCACTAGACTACTCAAGATGAATGCCCAGAACAACCTCACACATACCTAGGGTTCAGCAATTTACAAAACTGTAAAACAGTCTGTTGACATTTACTTTGATTTAACCTCCACCAGTGTGGTCCTAGCATTCTCATTTTATGGGCCACTGAGGCTCAATATCAGTTCACTCATCTAGGGTATGATAAATGGGATTCTGACTGAAATCCGGCGCTTTAACAAACTCAGAAGTGATCTAGAACAAAATATTAGAAATGTGCCCACTGCCAATGGGACTTCACAAGTGAGAATGAAGACTCAAGTACTTAAGTGCACTCCACGCCGGCCACAACTGCAGCTCACGCACTTATCTAAATCGAGTACCCCAACGCTTAGGTTTGTTCCAAATGTACCTGGAATTATCATCGCACTGAACTTTTAACTCTTTCAGGTACTCTATAAAGCAGTCCTGGGCCCTACCAAGGAGCCCTTCTGAGGCTATCTTAGACTTCGAAGGCCTCATCTCGGGCTGGATGGGGCGTGGGGCTGGAGGCGGACGGCGCACCTGGGTGCGAAGCTCCTGGTTGTTGCTCTCGGCGCTCTGGTACAGCCGCTCTGTGTGATGCAACAGCTTCTCGATCTCCCGCACTTGCCGTTTGCAGCTCCGCAGCTCGCGTTCCAACTTTTCCACCTTCCGCCTCAGCTGGGCCAGCTCAGGCTCGGGGGAGGGAGGTGGCGACGGCGACAACGAAGGCGGCAGTGCCTCAGAGGCCATGGGGTCCAGCGCGAAGCGGCCCGCGGGAGCGGAGGGACTGCGCTCAAGCAGAGACGGACGCCGACGGACCCAGGAGCCACGGGAGCGCGCGGGAAGCGAAAGGCGGCCTCATCCCTGCTCCGCCGCGGCGGCCCGCGGCCATGAGGCCCTAAAGCTGGTTACCTGTAGCCGAGGCGAACTGTGGGCAGCGAGCAAGGGGACGGAGAATGGGCCCAGTCCTCCCGGCTTTGAAACAGTAAAACTTTATTGGTAACCACCTGCCCCGGCGACCGACTAACCCACCGAAACGTTGAAGAAATGGGCGGGCCAGCGAACCAGGGACCAGAAGCGGTTGGGACGTTTCTGGGCTGAACCGGAAACGACGGCGCCGGCAGTGGGCGGGGCCGAGACGGAAAAGGAAGCGACGGAAGGCCAGAAGAGCCTCACAGCGCACAGGCGCACTTCCCGCCGGCTGCGGGGTGGACGGGACGGGGCGGGACGGGGCGGGACGGGGCGGGACGGGGCGGGACGGGAGGGCGTGGAGAGCGGGCGGAAAAGGTGCTGCAGTAGCGCGGGAGAGAAAAACAGGAGATCGCTCATCCTCTGGTCGGGGGATTTTATCCTTGCACACTTTAAAAACGTTTTCAAACTTTTTGCACAGAGTGCACTTCCTAGCTCCTTGTTTAACAGATGAGTACAGTGAATCTCCAAGAAATGTTTTGCCAGGGTTCATAGAATTGATGCTAAACCAGGACTGTGAACGTAGTGTTCTGACGCTCTGCTTACTTAGTGCTTCTGCGGATTCTGTGAGGTTAGGCCCCCCAGGAAAAGAAAGCAAATTCCTATAGGTCTGGCTTGCAGAGAGAAGCATCCCTAGTGGGAAAGTAAGCAGCAAGATTCTACGGAAGCAGGAGAGAAAATTTTTCTGTTTCAGTGCATCTATTTGGTGTTTCGTCTTTGTGAAACAGGCGTTTGTTCAGCAGCCTTTAAACTGATGAGGGCTTCTTGGAACACACTTCCTTTCTTAACCAACGTCATTTAGACTTAGAGCTTGAGTTCGGAATGCCGGGCCTGAGACCTATGGAGGTCAGCGACTACGTCTTGCCTGTCCTCTCCCAGGTCCCAGCTCATTGCCTGTCACAGAGCGTGTATCCTTAAATATTTGCTGAACATAAGAATCCTGTTTGATGTCCTAGTTCAGTGGCCGCTCTGTGTGCTTTTTGTCCCCTGCACTGCCCACTAGTTAAGTCACAGGCGGTGAGTTCTCCAAAAGGGACCTGCCCTCTCTAGGTCCTGCACACATTATTCCTTAGGCTTTAAGAGCCCTTCCAAATGGCACCACAGTGATCTTCTAGCCATCAAAGGATATTTAGTGAGAAGGCAGAATATGTACTCCCCGATGTAAAATAGAGATGTACTGCCCCCCAAAATCTGACTTACCTTAATGCATTATGACTCTAATCAAGAATGTATCCAAATCTTTTAAAATAAAAGCTATATTTCCCACTTTCTTCACCTTCGGTGGGGGGAGGGGTAAGGAATTCCATAAACACCACCTGTAAGGTAACTTTAAGGTAAAGGGGACTTCCACTTTCTCATTTTATAGATGAGAAATTTCAAGTTTTAACCATTCATTATAGAAGGAATAAATAAGCTTATTAGCTGCTACATGAAGCAATGATTTGTCTTAAAGGTAATCCATTTAATCCCAAATTCTGACCTATCATGCCACTAGTCTATAACTTACCTCTGACCATTAGTCTGGAAGAAAAGAGTCACAGTATTTTTTTGAGGGAAAAAAAAAAGCTTTGTGTATAAGGTGGGAATTGCATTAAGATTCTAGTAACAGAACTTAGTTTATAGTGGCTTATTAAACAAATTAGGAGGTTACTCTATTACATTAAAGAAGTCTGGAGATGGGCTTTCCAGAGTTGGTAAGGTGGCTTTACCAGCTCTTTAGAGACCCAGGCTCCGTCTGTCTTTCTGCTCTTCTATTGGTAGAGCATATTCCCAGCCTCCAGGTCAATTCATGGTACAATATGGCAAGGGACAAAAGGACTTTCCCAAGGCCCCACCCAGTGATTTCTGTTTATATCTCACCCCTTGCTGCAAGTGGGGCTGGGAATTGTGTGTGTGTGTGTGTGTGTGTGTGTGTGTGTGTGTGTGTGTCTCTTTCTGAGCTGGACACATTATTCCCTCTAACAATAAAGGGTTCTATAAATATGGAAGAAAGAGAAAATACTTTTTAAGTAGGTAAATAGCAGTCTGCCACACCTAGTTTTCAAATCTAAAGGTACTTTGTAGAGTGGACAGGGCCAGTGCCCTAGAGAAACATACTACTAGGCACCCTTCATAGTTTGACTTTGTTTTTATAGTGTTTTTCCTAAGTTATTACTGATATTTGGTATCTCAGACTGTAATCATACTCCTTAGTTCACAACACGTTATCAACATTAGCCCATGGATGGCTCTTCTCGTTTTCTGTTTTTGGGGTTTTTTTTTGTTATTTTGGTTTTTGTTTTTGTGTTTAAATTGCTCTGTATCCCCATTCCCCAGTCCCATTACCTCCTTTCTGCCAATATGGGCACCCAGTCTCACATGTTTGATATATGACCTTAAATATAAATCTATCCTATCCTTATGTTTCCTGTGTATTTCTTTTACATAAGTAGTATTTGGTTTTAAATCTTATGCTGTTTCTTATTTTTTCCACACTAAAGATGTTTTTAAAATTCATATATATTGCTAGCGTACATCTAAGTTCTGCATAGTATTCCAAGGTTTACATATACCACATTTTATTTACCTATTACCCTAGTTGTCAACATCTAAGTTATTTCCAATTCTCTATTAATACAATTGATGCCACAATGAAAATCCTTGTTCATGCCACTTTACTGACCTGTGCATTCATTTCTTTGGGATATATAGCAAGGCGTGTGATCTCTGGCTTATAGGGTAAACATTTAATTTCACTACGTTCTGCTATATTGCTTTTCAGAATGGCACCAACAGTGCACAAGGAGTTCTTTGTCCTCCGCATTCTCTCCAATACATATTAGTCCCTCTTGTACATTTTTTTGCCATTTTTATGAGTGTAATGAGGTATTTCACTGTTGTGTTTTGTTTTGTTTGCGGTACGCGGGCCTCTCACTGCTGCGGCCTCTCCCGTTGCGGAGCACAGGCTCCGGACGCGCAGGCCCAGA